>NC_072891.1:51803137-51887063 GCF_028858705.1 Grus americana
TGCTCACTGCATGTGGTGAAGGCACAAGGAAAAACTGAAATTTACTTCAGTGAGTGATCTTTCATAGCTAAAGACTATGCAGAGTAGGAGGCCTTTTTCTTCGTTAGGTGGGCAAAGTAATTTCTGTCTTTTTGGAAAAAGGTTTGAAATTTTTTCTCTCACAACTATTCCATTACTTCTGCTAGCATCACACCGTACCAGCTTCCATACTCCTCCTCTTGCCTTGACATATGTGCCTGACAACTGATAAAGTCGTGTGAAGTGACAGAAAATCCCATAGACTTAGCTACAAAAATGGGTGGTTTTGCTGACAAATGATTAAACATTTGCTACTGCATCTTCAGTAGCTTTGGTGTATTTCAGTGAAATGACAAATGGATGTGATGAACAATTTATGACTCTTGCTGGAGATGAGCATCTTGCACAATGAAATTAGGGATGCATATAAATATGGAGGAGACAAGGGAGACCTTAAACTTCAGAATTAAAGCTATCTCTGCAGGCACAGTGGCCTGAACGTTTAATTCCAGGTGTCAGTCATCCTGGGCTGTGGACGGTGCAGTCACCCCGAGGCTGGAGGATGAAGAGGCTCTGCTCCAGCACCTTGGAGCTGGTGATAACAACATACGCAGGCTGTGGGAATCCACACCACAGGAACAGACATGGTCAGGGAGGGCTACAGTTCTTGGCTGGAAAGTTATGAAGCGTTTGAAGTGAAGAGGCCGGGGAGCAGGGGCAGAGGAGACGGCTTCCCTCCTCCTGAAACTACAGCCCTCAGCTGTCTTTCCATGACCACCCTTGGGATGAGAAACCGGGGCAGGACGGTCCCACCCGCCGTCCCGTGGCCGCCCTCGGGTGATGTGAAGCTGCGGCCGCAGATGAGCCGCCGGCCTCTCCCGATGCGGAGGCGGGAGCGGGGCGCACCGGGGCGCACCCGGGGCCAAGAGGCGCGGCCGGGCGGGCGGCCCTGGTCCCGGGACTGGAAGGGGGCGCCGGAGGGTGGCGGGGCCGCGGCGCGGGGGAGCTGCGAGCGGCACCTAAAAAAATCGTTTCCTTCCGGAGCGGCGGCGGCGGCGGCGGCCACTTCCCCGGAGCGGCTCGGGCACGGCCGGCGGCGCCCTCCGGGGTGTGGCGCTCGGCAGCCGCGGAGGAAGCTGGCTGAATGGCGGAGCGCGGAGCGGGGGCCGCGGCCGCCGTGTGGAGGAGGCTGAGCTGGTGGGAGGGGCGGGGAGGGACCAGCCGCCGCGGTGACAAGGTGCCAGCGGAGCGGAGGGGGCCGCCGCCCTCACGCCCGGAGAAGTTTGACTCGGGAGCAGCGCAGCCGCCCGGGCCGGCGCGGCGGGGCAGGGAGCCGCGGCGGGAGTCGCCGCACCCGGGGCCGCAGCGGGACGGGGGTCGCCTCCAGCGGGAGGCGGCGGGGGGAAGCCGGCGGCGGCAGCGGCGCTCCGGGAGCCGCCCCGCCCGCGCCATGGCAGCCCGGTCCCGGAGACCCTGGCTGAGCGTGGGGCTGGGGCTGGGGCTGGTGCTGGGTTTCACCGCCGCCTCCTGGCTCATCGCCCCGAAAGTGGCCGAGCTGAGCGAAAAGAAGAGGCGCGGCTCCAGCCTCTGCTCCTACTACGGCCGCTCGGCGGGGCCGGGGGCGGCCGGGGGCGCGGCGGTGCCGGGCGGGCAGCAGGCGCCGCCGGAGGCAGCGGCGGTGCTGGGCGGCACGAGTTTCAGGAGCAGCCCCTGGGAGCTGCCGCCGCCGCCGGCGGAGGGCATGGTGTCCAGCCCCGCCGCCGGCGGGGAAGGGGAGCCGGAGGAGGAGGAAGGCGGCGAGAAGCGGAGCGGCCGGCCCGGCGGCAGCCACAACGGGAGCGGGGACTGGGGGGGGCGCCCCGGGCTACGCCAAGCCCCGCAACTTCCTCTACGTGGGGGTGATGACGGCCCAGAAGTACCTGGGCAGCCGGGCGGTGGCGGCGCAGCGGACGTGGGCGCCCTCGGTGCCGGGCCGCGTGGAGTTCTTCTCCAGCCAGGGCTCCGCCGCGCCCCCGGGCTGCCCCGGCTGCCCGTCGTCGCCCTGCCCGGCGTGGACGACTCCTACCCGCCGCAGAAGAAGTCTTTCATGATGATCAAGTACATGCACGACCGCTACCTGGACAAGTACGAATGGTTCATGCGGGCGGACGACGACGTCTACATTAAAGGTGGCCGGGGCGCGCCCCGCCGCCGGGAGGGAGGGAGCGGAGCGATGGCCTGGCGGCCCGGCGGGGTCCCGCGGGGGGTGGGGAGAGTCGGTTCCCGCCCGGTGGCGGAGCGCAAGGGGTACCTCGGCCCACCCACCGCCCCGGCGGAGTTTGCTTCCAGCCACCGTGTGCGGGCCGTGGGGTGCTGTCCCGGCGCTGAGGTGCCGGTGGGAACCTCGAGGTGCCCCCGCGGGGCCGGGCCGGGCCGGGCCGTCCTTGGGGAGGCCGCGGTGCCGGGGCGCGTTGGAGGGCTGAGGCGGGGGGTTGGACCGCGGCGGGCGCGGTGAGCGGTCCTGGCGTGGGATCTCGGTGCTGCGGCCCCCGCGCTTGCTGCGGCGCGGCTCTCCGGGCGAGGCTCTGCCGTGGGCCGGCGGACAGGGGCCGTGGGCGGGCAGCGGAGCGGCGGGGTGGTGCCGGCGCCGCGTCCCGCCGCGCTCGGCTGCGCAGCCCAAGGGTGGCAGTCCCGCCTCGTCCCGCCGCCCGTGGGCAGGCGGCGGGCGGGAGCGGCGAAGAGCTCTGCCGACTGCGTCTTGCTCCGGCCGGGCAGCCCCCGCCGCGGTTGCGGCTCAGCCCGAAGGCTTCGACTCGGTACTGCTCAGAAGTGATGTTTTGAGCAGTAACAAAAGTTCTGCGTTGGCTCGCTGACACTTGGGCTGAGCAAACGCCGCCGCCGAAGGCTGCTTGTAAAGCTGCTGTTCTTTGCAGCGTGTGTCTCTGAAAAGCACTGGCCCTATTTCACGAGGTTTACAGCACCATTAAAAAAAGATGTTCTGCAACCCGCTTGCTTTTGGTCTGCGCTTGTTGCTGCTGCTACTCGTGCAGTGTCCTGCTCTTAGGAAAGAAAGAAGAAACTGAACTTGTAAGCCTAGGTTGTGAGCGTGGTTGCTTGCAGTATTGAAAACACTGTGAAAAGTTAACTGGAGTAACTGTATGCTTCCCTGTTTGTCACTTGCTTTTGTTTGAGTGGTTTAATGGGCTGCTTGTTTGTCAGCTGTCATTCATCTGTGAAATACTCGCGCACTTACGCGTGTATCTGTGTATATATATTGGGTTGCAGATGTAGAAGTTGTCACTTTGGGCTCATTGCAGAGTTGCAATGAACCTGTCTTTAACTAGTTCCAAGGTTCTGAGTTAAACCTATCCAGAAACTTTTGATGTCAAGTAAATTTGAAATCACAGTTTCTGAAAAGAACTAGGTGAGGGGTTTGAAGGAAAAGTCTGTAGACATTGCAGCACTGGAAATAGTTTGGAAGGAGCCTGAGTTTTACCTTGTTCCCACAATTACTCCGCAATTAAACATATTTACCTTGGTTAATCGAGATTTGCTTTGGTCTTTTCAAAAATTAATCCTATTAAAATAATACCCGGCATTTCCCTTTCCCTTCCCTCCCTCCCTCCCCAGCCTGGAACTATATTGGCAAATTGTCCTACTTTAGAGAGAGTTTTAAACTACCAAGGAAGTGCTTTCCATTAGTCCTGATTGAGCAGAACAAGGTTTAGTGGTAAAATGAAGTTTTGATCACGTTCTGGCTTTTGGCTGAATGAAAATGTCATTGTAATGTTAATTAAGAAAAACAAAAGAAGCTTGTGAAAGGTAAACTTGTCCAAGGGTGTTTTCAGTTAGGTACAGAATACTGCTTTGGAAGTGATTTTCTGTGACAGTCTCAGGTGCCTGTTACGTTTTTAAAAAAGCTTGAAGTACAGGAAAAGAGATGGCTGGCAGACTAGGCAGAGAAATAACAGTAATCTTTTATCTTTTTCAGGTGAAAAATTGGAGGAGTTTCTTCGCTCACTGAACAGTAGTAAACCTCTGTATTTGGGACCGACTGGTCTGGGTAATATTGAAGAACTCGGAAAACTTGGGCTGGAGCCTGGAGAGAATTTCTGCATGGGAGGGCCGGGAATGATCTTCAGCCGGGAGGTTCTCAGGAGGATGGTGCCACATATTGGTGAATGCCTTGGAGAAATGTACACCACTCATGAGGACGTGGAGGTGGGCAGGTGTGTCCGAAGGTTTGGAGGAACTCAGTGTGTTTGGTCATATGAGGTGAGTGACAGTGTAAATTGCAATGTGCTGTTTGTTTACAGAGTTTTATGTCTTGCAATGTAAGTAACTGTATCTGCAACCTCTTTCCACCGTAATTATGTTTTAATGCATGCATCAGAATGTAAACTGCAGACTGTAAGGAAAAAAGAGAGGAAAACGTTCACGGCATGTTGCTGCAAGCATATTCATTTCTACTTGTCTTTCAGTTTTTGTTGTTGACAATTACTGCAGCCACGTTGTAAGTATTGCTATGCTATAAGTTGCTAGAGCTTCACCTTGGGCATTTCTACACATAATGCTTGACAGGATGCTGCTGTATTTGACGTATGCTCTTCAGGTAGGATCTTTTTATGAACTTGTTTTTGGATAAGCGTGCGGCATATCTGTTCTGCATTGCAGGTTCTTAAAATATGTTGTAGTGTTTGAAGAAGAATTGCCTGTATTTTCTTAATTACTCAGCTGTATTTTAATGGAGTTCATGACTGGCAAAAGCAGAAATAGTGGTTGTGGGTTTTTTTTCTTGTACAGAAATGAAATTTGTTGCGCTGTCTTTGTGTATGATAAACTTTTACTAGTGTTTTTCTTAGTGTAGAACAGTGTTAAAATGCATTAAGGACATACGCAGTGTAACAAATCTTCCTATGCTGAAGTCATTTGGGGAGCAAATGACTTCGTTCCATAGTATCGTTTTCTAAAGTAATCAAAATGTGGTGCAGTACCCAAAAAGTTTGTTTGCGCTGCCATAACTAAAATTCAGACCTCTTTCTCTGGAAACGTTGTGATTAGTGGCAAGACTAGCTTTGTAGATAAAAATAGACTAAGCGTGCAACTGCCAGAAAGGGTAAAGGGTGATAGTTAATGTGATGAACAGGATTTCAGTTACATTGACTGATTCTTTAATATTAATATATGCTTGCCCTTGTGGCACTCCCTTGTTCAGCAGGAAAAATCGTTTAAATGGGCCACTGAAAGAGGTTATGTGCTATTAAAAACAAAAAGACAGGAAACATAATTGATTTTGCAGGTAAGTGTTTTTCTGGATGACCTGGGGAGGGGAAGGGTTGCCATTTTAAAAATGGGCTTGGTAGGCTACAATGCATGTAAAGAGGTGAACAAAAGTAAATTTTGATTAGTTGATACTAACTAGGTAGAAACCTTAGAGGTGGAAATCGGATCTTTTACTTCACAGTAGAAAGGTGCTTTTAGAGACTATTTCAATCAATGTTATAAGTCCAATGTAAAATAATACACCTGTTGCACTGGTAGAGCAGGGCAGGCATTTATCGTGCAGATGGATATTGATGTAGGACTAGTGGTCCTTAATCAGACTTCCAAACCGCATGCTACACTGGCAGCTTAATCTGACACTCTGGTGTATTTGTGCTGTGTCATCCTTATGGGCATGTGATGCCTGCTGATCTCTATCAGCAGAATTATGATTCTGCCTTGACAGTTACATGTTGGAAGGGGTTTTGGTTTTGTTTTTCTGGTTTGTCTTCTTGGGAAGAAATCTGGGAAGGGAAGAAAACTGATAATAGATAACATTATCACTGCATTGGTTGTTATTTATTTTGATGTTGAATGTCAGGAGTTTTTGGCTCCAGGCACTGAGCGTAAGTGGGATAGAGTGAAAAATTATGTTTACTTTCTTCTGTTTTGGAGACTGCGTTACAGGACTGTCCAGCAGCTCAGCTTTTCATGGTAGGATTGGGGCCTGAAAGCATAACCATTTTGGAAAAAGCATGTGTTTTTATGGGATGTGGAATAGACTGACACCAGTCTTGATTGTCAGTTACTCTTGAAGGCCCGAGGTCTATATAATAAAGAATGGAAAAAGAAGAAAATGTGTTAGGCATTGCAATAGCAGCTGCTCATTTCTGATCAGTATTTCCGTCTGTTAGAAGAATCTTTGACTCTGTGGCCGATACAGGAGATGCTCCGGAAGATGCAGATGACTAAGCCAAAGCTGCTTAGGATGCTATGCCAGCGTTAAGTGTGTATGGAAGGGAAGGAGTGAAATAGAGTGAAAGGCGAGAGAGGTTGCATTCATGCTCTGGCATAGTTTGTGTTGTGTAGCTGGTTGTTTCAAGCAATCTAGTAGGGTACCTGAACAGATTGGCTTGTTGTGGGTTGGTAAATTAATTGGTGACAAGGGTGACTTTTTTCCTAGGGCACTGAAACTCTTGCTGTGTGATTTTTCACTCCTGCCTTAGATCAGGAGCGCTCTTTGTGTGCTAGAAGGGGAATTATTCCCTCAGGTACACGTGTGCAAAACCTGAGATTGGGGCCAGGACTTTCTGCATAGGCAGTTGCCCTTTTGTCCTGAAGTCCTCTTGTTGTATTTACGTATTAAACTGAGCCTCGTTGAGCTGCAAGATTTTTATGGACTTCACTGCTTTTGGGAAGAGGCATGACTTGTGTTTAGGATGTTGCTGAAGACTAATATAAACTGAAAACAATGATGGTGACATTCATAGAAGCAGAAAAGATCTAGAAGAGTTGAATCTCTGTTGCATCATTTTTTACTAGATTTCTTTTCTAAGAACTGGAACGGAAAGTCTCTTTTTGGTGAGGATGAAAGCAATCAAAGAGTTCAAGAGAAAACCTGCAATGCTTGATCTTTGCTGGGTGGCTCAGCTGGCGTAGGTAAGACTGGCTGCCTGTCAGGGTTTATTCTATTGCCTTGTAGAGGTTGCAGGTAAGCTGCGCTAGTTTATATGTGTAATATGCTTGCTGGCAAGGAGAGGGTTACAACTTTGACTTTTTTTTGTCAGAATGAATAGGAAAAGAAGAGGTGTACAAGTCTGCAATGAGCCACTCTTGTTCTTGATGCTTTCCAGAGTTTAATTCTTGTTCTGCCAGATTTGAGGCCGGGGCTAAAGGCTGGGTCTCCCATATACGAAATGACTTATGGCTGAGGTGATGAGTCCCTCCTGGTCTCTGCTGATGGAGCTTCTCCACTTTGAATAAAGAATTAGTCATTGGATTTCTGAGCGAGTGAATCTAATAACAGGGGTTTTAGAGCAGTTGTGCAGAATGGAGGAGATAAAAACCTGCCCTCGGGCTGCAGTTTGACAGTTGCTCTAAGCCGACGTAAATATGGGCTTTGGCTGAAGGGTAGTTGCTCCTTTCGGTTGCTGTCCTGTTCTGCAGGACTTGTGCAGCCCTGTGGTGAGCTGGGGCAGGGGTGGGATCCACTTGTAACCTGGACCTGACCAAGAGTGTTTTCTTCAGCTGAATCAGCACTCACGGCAAAGCTTTGCTGAGCACAAGCATCAGAAGAACGAAGAGGTGGTCACGTTCATCCAGGAATGAAGGGGCAAGAGAGTGCCAAACTGCCTGTCTTGGCAGCAGCTTACCTTCAAATTGGCTGGAAGCAACACTGAACTGCAGCCTAAATCTAGTTCCTTGCTCCATGAGGAATTATCAGCTAGAAGTGTTGTATTTTGAGTGGATGATTTTCTTTCTACAGGAGATCCATCCTTGTTCTGATATGTTTTTTAAGTATATCTTAATTTATCCTCCAGTTTTGATGATGCTGTAATGATTAAGGTGTAATAAACCTGAGAAATTTGGCTAAAATATTTCTGCAAAATGCCTTTTTGGTTTTGAGAGGTGTTAGCAACTTCTGCTTCCCCAAATCAGTAAGAGTAGAGATTAAAAAGGGCCTTTTGCTTTTGTGCTTTCCAAATCCGTACTTCAAGTTAGCACCTTCTCTTCCACTAATTTTAAATCCTTGAAACATTTTTCTTTAAATGAATGAAGAGATTAGCTTGATTTTAGTGACTCATACTAATTTTATTCTTTGGAAGCACAAATATAGTTAAAAACCTGAGATGCTGTGTTGTACCTCGCTTTGCTGTTTAGGAGGGACTTGCCTACAGAGGGCCATTTGGAAAAAGGCTGATTGCTTTATTTGTCCCCCTGACGCTTTTTTTTTTTTTTTTTTTTTGGAATGATGTTTCTGGGTCTAGAAGACCATTTTGTAATTTGTAACCTAAGTTTATAACAGATCAAATAGTGTTGTTTCACAAAAGGCCAAACTAAAATGCAACACATGAATTAAGTGGCTATAACAATTCAAGCAGATATCAAACATTGTCAGGGTATAAATACCGACTGTCAGAGAAGGTTTCTCTTCAGAAAATGCAAAATGACAAATGCAGCATAAAAAAGATTTAAAGACCATTCCTCAGTGTATTTGGGACATTTGTTCTAATGTTAAGTTTGTAAAGCTTTTCTTTTTGTAGCCTTTTTTCCCTTTCTCTGGTGGAAAATATCATAGAATCAAAATATCTCAAATCAGAAGGCACCTATAAGGATCATCAAGTCCAACACCCACTACATGCATTTTAAACTTAAAAACTACATTCATGCAAAAAACTACATTCATGCAAAACACCCCATATACTTTTGATCTTTTGGTAATATGTACGTTGATATTGAAAGAAAATAGTGCACTTTGTACATACCAGCAGTCCACATTAACGTTTGTATCTGTTTTCCCATTGTGTTTTCCTTTTTGGGTTTGTCACAAGTCTGTGACAACCATAGAATACAGTCTCATCACTATAACATTTTCTTTAAAAATACAGATAATATTAATAATAGTAATTTAAAATTAATAATAATTTTATTTTTTTCATTTGAGGTTTTGTCTTTATCTTTGGTGAAGATGTTGGTGGATCACAACTCAGCTTTGACTAGAACACTCCACCAAACAGAAGCATTAGAGGTGTATTGGCCTTTGATGATGGCCAGATGGCATTTTGCTCATTTGGGTACTGGAATGGTCAGTCTTGAAGCAGCAGTACCCACCCCCACTTAAGCTCTTGGTTTTGGTCAGCTTCATTAGGTAGTTACATAAATGCAGCCATCATTTTCGAAAAGCATAGAGCGAGCTATCAGTAACCCTAGAATAGAAATGCATGGAAGAGTGGATGATTAAGATTGTAGCAGGGGTCTCTGAGGGTATCTGGAGAGGAACAGGATGGTCACAGAGGCCTCAGAACCGTTTGCATAAATGGCCAGTTACTGACATGGGATGTGCTCTCTTAGCTATTTGTTTTTAAGAGTTGTCTGATCACAGCAACGTTAAAGGTAGTTACGAAGCTTTTTTACTTCAAAACGATTCTCAGTTGGTTAGAAAAGTGAGTTCTATTTCCGTACCATTGTAGTATAGTATTTCTGTGTGTACAGGATACCGAATAAAATGCAAGGCGTTAAGTGCATATCCTATTGCAGTAACTGTGGTGCTAAAGTTGGCTCATTACTCTTGCCCTATGCGGCTCTGGTCTCATCTGAGCTGTTGTGCTGTACTGTGCAGACTCCTTGCTCTTTCTCTGGCTTTGTAAGTAACCTCCTGTTATTCATTTGCTCTTTTACGCCGGGAATTTGGGGAGACTGCCCTGGGGTCCTTGGGGACTCCTTGTCTTCTTGCCCCTTCTTCATCCTGTGTGGTGGGTTGACCCAAGCTGCTCTATCACTGCCCTCCTCAGCTGGACAGGGAGGGGAGAAAAATGAGATAGAAAAAAACAACCCCAAACTTGTGGGTCAAGATAAAGGCAGTTTAATGCAGCAAAACCAAAAGGCTGCACTTGGGAGCAAAGCAGAAGCAAAAGATTATTCTCTGCTTCCCATCAGCAGGCAATGCTGGCCACTTCCCGGGAAGCAGGGCTTCAGTATGCGTAGCAGTTGCTCTGGAAGACAAATGTAAAAAGCCGAATGCCCCCAGTTCCTCCCCCTCTCAGCTTCTTATTGCTGAGCAGATGTCATATGGTATGGAATATCCCTTTGGTCAGTTTGGGTCAGCTGTCCTGGCTTTGTCCCCTCCCAGGAGCTTGCCCACCCCCAGCTTACTGCTGAGGAGGGGAAGAAATGTTGGAGAGACAGCCTTGATGTGTGCTGGCACTGCTCAGCAGTAGCCAAAACACCAGTGTGTTATCAACACCTTGCTAGCTACCAATACACAGCACGGCACCAGGAGGGCTGCTGTGGTGAAATTAACTCCATCTCAGCCATACCCCATACGTCCTGCAAGATGAGCTTGGCTGGGAGTTGAGGAAGTTTGTGGTGAGGAAATAAAGTTGTCTCTGGTACTTACATGTTATTGAGGGTCTTAAGTGTTTCCCCATGTGGCTCAGCAGGACTGCAAGAGTTGGAGATACCTTGTTTGGGGGCTTTTATTGTGAAGGTATTCCCACAGCTACCGTGGAGGTGTGCACCAGCACACACAAGCCCGTGGCTGTGGTCCCTGGCATGATGGCATCTTAGCTGTGGAGCCAAGAGCTAAGGGGGTGTTTCTCAGCCTGACTGAGAGTCAGCTTGTCATAGGTTTCTGGCTTATTTGCAGATTGGGTGCCCCAAGAGGAAATACTGCTTGTGCCTATTTGGAGTTTGACAGCTGTGTAATTCTGACTCCTGGTGCTGAGTTCACGAGGTGCAGGAGGACTCTGGGGATGTGTTTGCATGTCCATGATGTAAAGAAAGTGTGGATACACCTTCCTCTTAACGCACTTTCCTCTAAGATGCCAGCAGCTGTTTATGTGCAGGACTGTGTGGGCTAGCTAACAGCTTTCTGGTCTGCGTTGCATGTTTGTATGTTCTTAAAGCAAATATTTCAAAGGTTTTCCTCTTTAAGAATAAGCTCTTGTTTGAATTACCAAAGCATCCCACAGACAAGCAAAAGGAAAACCTTAGGAAAAGTTCTTAAATTATTAAAAATATGTCTTTAATTCTGCATATGGGTACCATGAACCATCTCTCAACCTACATGGAAATTTAGACCTAACCATGTTCACTTTCTTCTCATGTTTGCTCTCATTTTATTGGAAATGTTTTCTCCAGACTTTTGTGCAATTGCTATATTGGAGGTGGTATGTCCATAGAAGTCTAGTGCAGAAGGCTGGCTGGTCAAGTGTGTTTAAAAACAGTTTGACATGAGATGACACAGTTGTGGCACAACTGTTGTAAGAGTCATCTCATTTAAACCCCTCACATCATCATTCTTGACAGTGCCTGTCACGTTAGACAAGGAGTAAGCTTGATTTTTCAAAAGAGACTTACAGGTGAAGAACTTGTTGGCTTTAGGGTCAACAGTGGATTCAGTGCTTTAAGTGAATCCCTGAAACAAAGCACAATGAAACCCTAATGTTTTTTAGTGTTTACCCTGAAATAGTTTTCGATCCTTTACCTTAAAATCAAGTAAACCAAACCACATGCGAAACATTAGTTTCTATAGATACTCACAGAATTATCTTTATTTTCAAAATTTTGTCTTTCCTAGGTGTTCAGAAATAAATTTCCCTTTCACGTGTACAGATTTCATTGTGGTTATTGGTCATACTTTGAGAAAATGTTTTGTTAAACTGTCCTGCTTGAGCCTTTCTGAAGATGAAGTGTTCGTTGCAGGTTACCAGGTAAAGCAAATAGTACAGAGGCGCTCCAAGTGTGTATAGTCTTCTCAAAGACACTGACAGTCCACAGGTTGTTTCCTCCTGTTCCCTCCCAACGCCCAGAGCTGACGGATTTTGTTCCTTTTCCTGGGCTGTTCTTTGTATCTCTTCTTGTCCTGACTTAGAAATCTCCCAGAGATAACTTTTTCCTGACTTTCACTTGCCAGATTCATGTCTTTTGATGAGATCAAATGATGTGCTTCTACTGAAATGGAAAATGCTCACAAAGAGTGAAGCTGGAAGTTGTAAACAAGGAGAGTTACAGAAATTACTTGAAATAGGTGCTAATTAGATGTACTTCTATTTACCGTGGTATTTCACTGGGTATCAAAGATAGGATATGTTTCTTTTTTTAGAAGAATAAGCTTTCAAGCTCTCCTCCAATTCTGTATGTTTCTTGGGAGTTTTCTGGAAGCAGACAAATAGGGGTGAAGTGCAGCTAGTCCTCGGACTTTATTTATTTATTACTATTTATTCTGTGGCTCTCATTACCAAACTAGTTTCCACCTATCTTCAGTTCTTATGTGAGAAGGTATGACATGTATTAAGCCATTGTCAGTATATGCTGCTCTGACGCATTCTCTAAAATATGCTTTTATTTACTGATTGGATTTCATTATATAACATGAAGTATTCAAAGAATACATACATTATTTAAAATGTAGCAAGAACTGCTACGCTTTGAGGAGTTTATTCCATCTGACCAGTGTGGGCTGATGATTTAAGCTCAAGGTGAGTGCCCAGGTTGTTTATTCTTTAGTACACATTTGAAACTGGGCAGCAAGTAAATGTGTAGTCCCACCCCGGCTGCAGTATTTTTGGCTTCCTGAGTATCACACTAAGACAAGATTTTTGGCCTGCTTTTAAGAAGTCTTTTAAATCATATGTATACTTTAGGAAACAAAGAACATCTTAAACTAGGGGTATAATTTTAGGAAATCTGGAGGATGATAAGCAGCCTTGTAACTGATACAGGCTTCTTGAATGCTGCTTTATGTATGACTTAGTCTTGAAACGAGCCTAGGAAAGGGAAGGTTACCTTTTCATTTATTTTTTATTTAGTGCTTTCAAGACAAATTTTCCAAAGTTGTTTTCCACATTGGTTGAAGTTTTACCTTCAGTAAAGTAACCTCTGAGAACATTTGAAAATAAAAAAAAAGAAAAAAGAAAAAAGAAAAAAAAGTCTGAAGTCTCTTCTGGAATGTGCTGGTTTAACCAGGCAGTTAGAATACTGAAGATTAAAACCTGAGCTACTGACTGGACAGATGGTTTGTTTGCTTGGTTTTGGTTCTTTAATATTTAGTTTGTGATAAAATATTTGATTTAGAAACTTGGAAGTATTCCTTTTAATAATTTTCAAATAGGATTGTCATTTTGTGCCTTGTTTTTTTGTGCACTTGATACTTGGAAGGATTTTATATTTTTAAAGACTGCTTTATGGTGCATTTGAGTCCCTAAACATTTTTGCTTTTTGTTTCTTTCTTATTATTTTTTTACAAGCATTCAAGGGCAAATGAACATCTGAAGGATGTTAACTTGATCGCCAGGGACGATGCTCCTTCTGACTCTGCATTTGCTGGTCTCAGGGAGGTGTTTGTTCACTGGGCTCTTTCTGAGTGCAGCGTGTGTGAACAAGCTCCTCATGGCATGGAAGCAGCTGTACCAGAGAAATGCAGCATTTCTTTAGTTGTACACGTGGCCGCAATGCCGTGGAAGTCTGTGTGGCCTTAACAGCTACACGAGGCATACACTGTAAATCTGTGTGCATGGAGCTGTGTATTTGTACGTACATATGCATATGTTTAAAGCTTGTGCCTAGTTGATAACCAAGCTCCCAGGGGCATGAGTGAAGGTCCTTTGGAGCTTTTAAGCTGTGCTTCCAGGTATTTACTGCAATATCTCTCCTGTAAAGCTTAAGAATTTAGCTTTCAGCTTGTTCTTCATGTCTCTTCATAGTTATATCTGTGCATTTCTGTTCTGTATGTATGTACATTTTGGCTTCAAGCTTCAATTTAACGTAGTTTTTTGGCTATTTTCCTTGAAAGCATTTTCTTTCTAGCTACAGACTGTAGCACATTTATTATCATAATAACTTTTTATCACCAAAGGGGACTCTCTGATGGACCAGCTCTCACCCTGCCAGAATTGCACAGCTTCCTATTGTTGATCATGATAAAACACAGTGACTTTTTCTGTCATTTTTTATCAACTTTGTGCAAACTTTTCTGAAGTGCGTGAAGTGCATGAGGACTCAGTTCCAGAAGTCAGGGAATTAACTGGAACAGATGTAGGTGACGACATACCTTTTAGGAGAGTGCTTAACTCGGCAAATGAAACAGTTTTGTTATGTGCTATTGGTATTTTAATTGTTGTTTTAAAACAATTTTATAGGTATAAATCTATCCTGCTAGAATGAACAAAAGCAGGCGCTAGTATTTTGGATTCTTCTTTTCTTCCACTCTAAATTTTTGTGATTGAAGATACTTTTCTCCATGTGGTAAGGGGAAATAATTGCACCTAAGTGAGGGTAATAACTAACTGTAATAGAAAATATTGTCAAGCAATTAAAAGTATTTTTTCTTAATATTTGGCTGTGGTAATTTTGGGAAATGTAGTATTAGTGTATCCAGGAGGGTGGTGTAAGTATGTATATTTCTTTTGTGGCTTTTGATGCTTGGGGTTTGCTTGGAGTTGTAGACCATGTCTGTTATGTCTTTACAAAAATTGATTATTGTTTGTACCTTCAAGAAAGAATTCTGTACAGAAACTATGCATTGGGCTTTCCTCCATCCTGGGCATGGTAAGTTGGTGCTCACTTCCCTCTTCCAAACCTGTTAGCCTGAGTTTTTACTGTGCTAAACCCAAGAATAAACATACCTTCAGACTCTGTTCTTAATGTGTACTTGAAGATGACAACTCTGTCATGGTAGAGGGATGTAAGACATGTCTGGTCTTTATGGGTCAGAGAGCCTTGAATGAGTAAGGGCTGGTCTTTCTTCAGTATGCTTATCAACTCTTCCAGCCCAGCCTGAGCTTCCTAACTTGTCACTGGAAAAGTATTTTGAACAGCAGTGGCTTTATTATTTTAGCTACACAAAATGCTAGAAGCAGGAGAGGGAAATGCTGGAAGAAGGTGGGTTGGAATAACAGATTGACTTTGTTGAGTTTGGCGTGTTAGAAAACAGCTACTACAAATAAGCAGTTCATGACTGGGAGTTGCATCCTCGCAAGTAAGACTTCTTTCATGAGTTTGTGCATTAAAAAGGATGTGGTGCCAATGTTCTCTGTGTGTGTGTGTAGATGTGTATATATGTGTGGGGATGGTGGTGTGTGTGTATTTTAGGAGTCATGCAATGTATTGACATTTGCCTTTTTGCTCCGCTTTGAGCGTTGAATAGTCATAAAGACTATTACATTCATGTCATTAACTTGTTACCAGCTGTTTCTGGAGACTGATGATTACGATAACAATTGCTGTGCCTAGACCTATGTGGGCTTGCAGGAACCTCACTCCCATGTGCAAATCTAGTGTTGCGCTATTCTGTCTTTACTAAAGATGGCAGTTACCTTCTAAAGTATTCGCCTACTGACTGTGTTTTGTTAGTGCATTGAGGAATGTGAAACCATTTACGCTCCCACATTGATCTGAATAGTATGTCTGTTAGTGGTGTATGCTGCTGATACAATGCTGGTAATAGTTCATTAGCTCAGAAGGGGAAAAATTGAACTGAGGCCCTCGGAACAACCATGTTAAAATATGTTCCTGAGTGTAGGTTAGTTATTGACTTGATTAAAAAGGACCTCTCAAATTTTTCTTACTTCTAAGCATTGGTGATACCTACTTCAGTGTCCAAAAATACGCTTCGGTAGTAGCATTCCTGCAGGTAAGTCCAGAACTGCAGGAGCTTCCCGCTCATCTCATTTTAAAACAACTTTGCCCTTGCTAATTGGAATGTTTGGCTTAGTACTAAACTCATCATTTTAGTACCTCACTTCAGTGCTAATTTTCCATTGCGAAACGACATTTGGAGACCTACTGTTTTCCTTGGAAATGGCCTTTGAAAAGATTTATTTGGAGGTTCTGCCATAAATCTGTGGAGTGGCCAATGAAAACAAACCAGCTGATGGTTTCACCAGTTTTGATATCCATGTTACCTTCAGTGTAGGTACACTTTGTGTTCTTTCAAGCTTGAAAGAAGATAAAATGTGACGCCCTGGGTTGGGGAAGGAAGGGATTTGTGCTTTTCTTGTTGATTTTTATTGAGTTGTTTCTGTTTAGCCATAATTATATTAATCAGCTTGGTGAAAATAAGTCTTTCTCTGCAGACTAGATACTACCTTGTACAAACGAAGTAACTTTTCATCCTTATTACATCCCTTTCATCCCTACCACATGTAGGTAGGTAACAAAAATAGTTGCTGGATTAAGTGTTTCGGTTCTATGGGAAGAGAAGCTTTAATGACTAGTACAAGGATAGACTCATACAGTGTTGCTCTGTTATTTTTTAAACAGTTTCGAGAAAATTGTTCTCTGTTTTGTAGTGTAATTATTGTTCTTTCTTCAGTGGGGATCAATACATAGTAATGAGAGATGTCCAGTAGTTTTTGGCATCTCTTCATCAGTACAGATAATAAAACAGCAACACTGTTGTGTGTAACAGGTTGATATTTGCCTTCATCCACACACTCTAAGGAGGTATTTAAGTGCAGAACTATTTGTCTGTCTGTCTGTGTGTAATTTGATTCGTGATTGTTTGCCTGCCTGCCTGTACGTGTGACCTGATTTAACCTCCATCTGTGTGTGCAACCCTGCTGTAAGTTTCGGGTGACACTCGCCACCCTCAAGTCTTTAACTGAGTCGCTATTTTGATTGTAACAAATGCCATTGAATTGCTTTGTTAAAGTGGCTGATGATTAAGTGCTGTTAATAATTACACAACCTAATCCTGTGATCACTCTCAAAAATATTAATAAATCCTAAATTGCTGCTAAACCAAAGCCCTGTAACAAAATCTCCACCGCGACAGGTAGTTTTGCTGGTTTGTTGTGATGAGTGCTTGTCTTTTTTCATTTTCTATTGCCTGCTCCTCTGAGAGAGCGGAGCTATGGACTGATAAATGGTTGGTGGTTTGAGCGGGACAGTCTTCGCTTCTGGGTGCGGGAAAACTTGGTTTTGTAAGCAGTAATGGGTTGGCTAGTGTAAACAGCGATCTTTTTCCCAGCAAAATGAAACTAAGCAGAAGATCAGGCAGCGGCTTCCACTATATTCAGATGGTCTTTGAATCAATGCTGAGGCCTGTACACCAAAAGCAGAATTACTGTTTTCTTTCTTTCAGCTTCAGTAAAGTCAAACATCACTGTTTATATGGCAGTACGCATCATTCTTCAGCTGACAATGGATGAGCTACTGTTTAAAAAATGACGCAAGTGTAATATAAATGCCTCCCTTTCAAGTTTAGCAGCAGACTTTTAAAGTGGTTTCATTAAATTCATTTAAATGTGTATTTAATAAAAATACTGATGTATGGGCGCGTGAAATATATTAGCCTTTGTCTCCAGTGTGGGCATTTTTTGAAGTGCAGATAAATTATATACCATTATATACCGTAGGTGGTGTAATCTAGGACAGGAAGAATGAATACTCATGGAAAGAGGAGAGTCATTCTGACACTTAGATGGGAACTGACCTCAGGAAAAAGTGCATCATTGCAGTTACTGAAATTCACCTCTTTCTTTACGTTTTTAAAAACGTAATGCCGACAAATGCAAGGATTATTTCCAGCATTAATGCTTCTTGAGAGCTTTTCCACCTCAGTAATAAGTAGTAAACGTATGTGTGTTAAATCTCATGTGTACCTATATTCCTTAAGGAGTTTTGATCATGCCTGTGTCTGGAGGTTGGCACCAGTCCTGCAACTAATATGAAACAAACATCTCTGTCTTTGCAGCGTACAAGCAGTCTGCTGCTGCCAGCTCTGGGAGCTTTCTTGGAAGAGAGATGTCAACTTTTGCAGAACTCAGCTTTTCCTAAGGAAATAAATTAATGCAAGTTGTAGGCCTAAAGCTGCCTCCAGAGTCTCCTTGCAGTGACCTGCATTGCATGCTGCTACATCCTTAGGTATGGAAAAATGTGGTTTTGGTGCCCTTTGGGCATCATTCCAGGGATGAGAGGAGCCAGAAAACCCTTGAGGAAGCTCTGGGGAGGCCAGTGTGCACGCAGGCGTTGAAGCTGCTGCCCATGACAGGTGGTGTGAGCTGAGCTGGAATCAGTCACCTTCTCTCTTTGCTCGGATCAAAACCTCTGTCTTTTTATACCCTTTTCTTATAGCTGTGACGGGAAACCTTTGGCTGGCAGGAGAGATGCAGCCGTGGAGTTTGGCAGAGGCTGTAGCGGCTTTTTTGTGCTTTGCTCTCAGCTAACACAAACCCGCGTGGTAGCAGGAAAGCTCACCAAAGGGTTTGGTTAAGTGCAGTCAGTCCTCACCCCGGGAAAGTTTGTCCCCTCTCCTATCTTGCTCCACGTGCTTTTAGAGAGCATTTTCAACGTTTAATAATTCCATACGCATTCGTACCATCAATGTTCTCTAGACGACGAAATAGCCCAGCACTAAAAACGCTTTCAGCATGGTAACGTGTGTTTTCCTAGAGTTTCTCCTGGAATGCCTGCAGCCATGTTCCGCGTTCTAAATCTTTCAGATTTAATCAGTTAGATGTGGTTAGTTCACAACGTGAGTTGGATGGGAGACTTATGGAAGAGCTTTGGTGTTTGAAAGAGATTATCTTGGCAATACCCGGTGCAGTTCTCACTTTCCTGAATCCCCACTCAGCGAATGCCTCTGGACTATAGTGAAGAGGGGGCTCTCGGGGTAGTGCTTGTTGAGATGCTGTCTCTATAGAAGGTACCAAGTTGTGGTCCTGGCAGCTAATGACACAAAGAGATCCCGTGTTAAGCTACTGGACAGCCTTTGCCTGTAGGAGAGCTGAACTCCTTGGACTTCTATCCAACACAAGTAATTCTAAAATCTTTTGGTGTTCAGATGGTTTACGACCTTCATGCTGGTGACTTTTCTTTCACTACATGCGTGCACAGTGAGCAGTTTAAGCAAATCGATAGTAGGCAAAGCTCAACAGGCTGTTTGGATTGTGAACTGCTAGTGCACGCCGTTGGGTTGGCTGCAGAGTTTCTATAACCGTTTTGTAAAGTGTTTCTGAAATGTAGGTAGAGGGACAAATTCGTTAAAACCTTTTTTCCAAAGCTTTAGGAGGAGGTACACACTCAAGGGATGAACAAACCCAATTAGTTGCCTTGGAATACAGATCACATCAGTTACTATATTGTGTGTTTATATAGAGACACACGTGTATGCATGCAGAAATAAGCAGATTCTTCTTGAGCAAAAGAATAAAGTAATTTTTTTCTGCAAAAACCTGTGCAATATGTCATTACATAATAATCTATTTTAGCAAACCGATCGCTTTAGAAATAAATAGTCATTAAAGTGGCAGGCACTGTCTTTTGGATGATTTAGAAGCTCGCACAGGAATTTTCAGAGCGGAAGCTGTCTTTGCAAGTGAATTTACCACTAGCAGAGGTTATTCTCTATGCCGCTGAAAAATGGAATTGTAGCCAAGATGCAAGGAACGCTGTTGTTTCCAAAGAGTTCAGAGGACAAGGCCCTGACCCAGCGGGTGACACGGTGCCGGCAAAGCCCTGCAGCGGTGAAGAGCGGGGAGGGGTGGGAACATGACATCTGCAGCTTGCACGTCCGCATGATCAGCGCTGAAGACAGAAGGCGAGGAGACGGAAGGCGAGACTGTGAGATGTTGTTAGTAGGCAGAATGAGGGTACCCGAGTGGATGCTCACTTGAAAATCTCTTGAGAGAGAGAAAGAAGAACTCCGTGGAAGTGTCTCGCCGTCTTGTCCCATGGAGGGGAGAAGGATGTGACAAAGTGAGAGCTTGAAAGAGGAAAGCAGAAAGTAAGGAAGAAATGCGGTCCCCTAGGAAGGGATAAAACCCAAGTATGTCTAGTGTGGGGTGAAATGTAGAGCTTTGGGGCAGGGCCGTGAAGCTGAGGGCTTTTGACCAAATGGTGTTAGAGTTGGAAACGGGGAGGCTTTGCGTGACTGTGCGTGTCTTGCTGCCAGCAGAGGAGATCCATTTGGGGCTCTCGTAAGTAGGTGAAGAAAGGATAAGGTGGAAGGACTATTCAGTGCTAATAACGTCAAAAGGCAGTCAGTTTCAAACATCATGGTAATGGAGATGGGATGTTCTGAGTGAAATTAAAGCTCCACTGGTTAAGCCCTGATCTGTGTTTGGCAGGAGTAGCTACTGTGCTCTTTTTCTTTAGAAGAGCCAGTTTATTAAGGGTTTACACCTGACATAAAGGAAACTTGAATGAAGGGTTTAGTCGATTGTGGTTTTAATAACAAAAAGTCTTCCCTGAGTCTCTTTAACAAATTGGGCATTTCTTTACAGCCCTCCAGGTTTAGTTTATTTTGGGGGGCGGGGTGTTAATGTTTTTATTTTTTATTATTTTTACAGCAGAGGTGCTGGGCACCCAAATCAGCACAAGATGAATAGAGCTGTACAAAAAAGCAATGATCCGTGAATGAAAGGGAAGCGTGGGAGTCACTTTAAATGTGTGCAGGTATGGTTTATAGTGATTTGCCACTGCTGCTGTTTTCCTCTTTGTTGTTCTGTTTTTTCCAGCTTAATGGATTAGTGTTGTCACTCAGGCGTTCTTGGTCTGTAAATTCTTGGGACTGTAAGTCCCCAGCCTTTCACTATTAGCAGCAACAAGAAGAAGTCACGTCAGAGTCTGTGCGGTAGGCTGATGATGTTGTTCATCTTCTTCACTTCCAGAATGCACACGCGTCTCTTGTCTACTTGTCGAGTGCTGGATTGAAACACCCGGTTGTAGCACCCGGTTGCTTGCCCAGTTAGGTCAGACAGAGCTGAGGGTGTCCGTTCTAATAGGTCTGCCTCCACTTAGGAACCAAATCTTTTCTTCTGTAAAAATTTCATGGTGTGGGTCCAGTTTAAAAGGGCAGCAGGGGGAAAAAAGAAGTCTGAACTTGCAGCCCGAGTGACTCCTGATCACCTTACGGCAACCATTTCTAGGCAGAAGTGCTACTGCGTAGCCCCCATGTAATACCTGGTAGGCCCAGGTTTTCCTGGTGCTCTTGCTTTTTAGGCATCGGATGAAAGCAGAGCTCTTTTTCCATAGTCGAAATGCACCGTCCAAGTCAAGAGCATCTCTCTGTGCAGAGGCTCTGGCTCCTGCCAGTTCAAACAGGCTTCCCGGGCTCTGGGGAGCAGTGTGGGGCTGGAACCCAGGGTTTTTCAAATTCGTGGGGGTTATCTGCTGCTTTGGATGCTTCCCCTCTGGCTTGAAATAATTGTTTGTTTTCAGCTGATTTGTTCTCTTCCTATGGAAAATTACCATAGAGGAAATGAAAGGACTGGAAAATGTGATCCTGTTTATTCAGTCAATTTTACTGTTTTGCCTCATTATCGAACTTCAGGCAATTTTTGATTCTACTTGGTGATTTTTGGGGACACTGTGTCTTATTTTTAATGCAGTATGTATCTTATGCCGCATACCGTTCCTTTATGCAGATTTCCAGTTGAGAATGTGTCCTCTGGCTTCACCTCTACCAACAGTTATCGTCAGTAAGCTTACTGCAAAGCAGCTCAGGTTTCAATATGCGGCAGGTTAGAGCAACTTCTGCAAGCGTGAGCTAAAGCTGAGGTTCCGCTGTCTGGGCAAGTTGCCTGTTTTTGCAGACTGTGTCCTGTGCGGTACAGAAGTAGAAAAGCAAACTCACTTCAGAATAGCTTTCTGAGCACACACTCAGAAAGATGTCACCACCATCCTAGTAATAACCTTTAGTTTTCATACTCTGTATCTTACCTGCAAATCAGTACCTTTTTTGAAAGCGAGCCTGAAATGTCTCCCCTGGATGAATTTTTTTCCTTTCCTTTAGTCTAAAGTAGTGTTTTGGAGGCTTTCAGTAGGCTTGGGACCTCTGTGCTATGCTTAGATGTGCTAAATATAGAAGGTACAAAAAAGGGAGATGACTGAATTTGCCAAGGTGTGCAGAGCAGGAAGGAGTTCTCCAGCTGTGTTGGGATGAGTAGGATGTTGCACCCTCCTCGGACAGCGCAAATCCTCAGGGACGACTGCAGCACGTTCCCTGCAACAGGCAAATAGCAAGGAAAACGTGCAAAGGGAAGGAAGGTAATCAAGAAGAGTTGATGGTATTGAGGCAAGCAACGCCTGACCAGCCTTACTGCCTCTTAAGATGAAATGACAGGCTTTGAGCATGAGGGGCGAGTGGTGGACTGAGAATACTTTCACTTTAGAAGAGGTTGGTGCTCCCATGTTCTTCTCATTGGTAAGCTGAAGAAGTATAAGCCGGATGAACAGAGCACTAAGTAGGCTGAAAAATGCTGGGACTGCTGGACCTAATGGGTACAAGTGATGGCTCCGTGTCCAGTTAGCGTCTGGTGAAGAGTGGCGTACCTAATTCATGGCAAGTGTTTTGAGAATTTGGAGGGGTTTTGTTATTAATACGCTGGGCTTGTGCTTCATGAGCTGTCTAGCTACAGCACATGGAAAGACAATGCAAATTCATAGCTTACATTCTTTGAATGAGAACTGTAATGTTTGTATTTGGTAAAGATAATTCAGTGTGGTTTCTCTGCATTTCCAGGAAGCAAATTTCTTCTGAAATGTCTGCTAAAAATAGTTTTGCTCTTGTAATGGCAATTGCCAGTCTCTGACAAACTTCTAAAGGAGGATGGATTGATTTGGCCAGTGGATTTCAGCGTGGTCATTCAGGTCTGTGTGCAGAAGGTGACTAATCCAATGCACTGTCTGTTTGTTCTCCTGACCAAAAAATCTGATCTGCAGAGGCAAAATGTTGAAAACGGAAAAAAAAGTGTTATGGTTATCAGCTTGTATCCCGAGTAGTGATAGGGCTGTAAGGAGTAACGTAGTCTGGTAAAACGAGTAAAAAGTAGGAGCGGAGTATTGTAGGCCACTGATGCTGGTTTGCACAGTCTCTGGATACCAGCTCTTTGTATTCCTTGAGAAAGGAAAGACGTGTACTCTGCTTGATTACTTAGTGGCCTCATCATGTGTATTTCTCTGTTTTCTTCACTGTGACCAGACCTTTAGGGGAGGCAAATTAAATATTTTACATTTGTAATTTGAACACTTTGATAATAATCCTATTCAGTAATTTTAATTCTTTAATAATCAAAAGAAAATAACAGCCTTTTTTCTATTCTTTTAAACGTTACTGGCAGTAAGAGTGTTAAGTCTGTACATCTCAGCAGAACATTGTCACCTCTACGATGTGTTCATTTCTTTCCTATTAAATGCTCAGGAATACTGTTATATAATTTGACATCATGACGATCTACAGTTTTAGAATTTGTGGGATTATGTTGACTGGACAGCAGATTGTGTGTAGGAGCTAATTTGGTTTGTACCAAAAGGACTCTAAGATGCTGACTCGGGCCAGTAAACAATCTACGATGCTGTCCAGAGCTAGGGAGGTCTGTCCAAGTTAAGAATTGTTTGAGTGAAGTGTCATCACACCAGTTTTATCTTTTGCAAGTTTGGATGACTCTGCTGTACAAATACAGCCTGCCACACAACTACCTGTGCAGTAAGAGGCATGTTCCTTTAAGTACATTTACCCTCTACAAAAAATAACTATGGACCAAGACAGGAACTTATTTGAAGAGAAAATAGTGGGGGAAAAAAAGGGTTGTTTTCATCATTTCTAGCACTGTACAACAATAAAGTTATGGCACTAGACCTTCCCAAGATATTTAGAAAAATTGAGGTTTTGGCATTCATATACCAAAAGCAGAGAGAAAAAAAGAAATGCGGCTTAAGTTTGAGAAAGGCTGAATGATGTAAGTCAGTAGCTTAAATATTGTTTTTAATCAGAGTGGAGCCTTGTAAAAGACATATGAAAATATCTAACTTTTCCATGACCTTTTTAAATAGCATACATTGTTTGGTTGTATTGATTGGCCATTTCATTTTAATTGGGCTTGTGATAAGCAGTGCAGACTTTAGTTTGAGGCCTGCAGCTAGTGGTGTGCCCCAGGGGTCAATACTGGCTCTGGTCTTATTCAACATATTCATTAGTGGCCCGGACAGACGTTTACTGACGATACTAAGCTGGGAGCAGTGGCCGATCCACCAGAAGGCTGCGCAGCCATTCCGCAAGACCTGGAGAGGCTGGAGAGCTGGGCGGAGAGGAACCAAATGAAATTCAACGAGGGCAAGTGTAGGCTCCTGCACCTAGGGAGAAGTAATCCCAAGCACCAGTAGATGTTAGAGGTTGACCTGGTGGGAAGCAGCTCTGCAGAGAAGGACCCGGGAGTCCTGGTGGACAATAGGTTCTCCATGAGCCAGCAATGTGCCCTTGTGGCCAAGAAGGCCAGTGGTATCCTGGGGTGTATTAAGAAGAGCGTGGCCAGCAGGTCGAGTGAGGTTATCCTCCCCATCTGCTCTGCCCTGCCCTGGTGAGGCCAGATCTGGAGTTCTGTGTCCAGTTCTGGGCTCCCCAGTTCGAGAAAGACAGGGAAGTACTGGAGAGAGTCCAGCGGAGGGCTGCAGAGATGATGACGGGACTGGAGCGTCTCTCCTGTGAGGAAAGGCTGAGAGAGCTGGGTGTGTTTAGCCTGGAGAAGAGAAGACCGAGAGGGGATCTTACGAATGCTTATAAATACCTAATGGGTGGATGTCAAGACCATGGGCCAGACTCTTTTCAGTGGTGCCCAGCAACAGGACAAGGGGCAATGGGCACAAACTGGGACACAGGAAGTTGCATCTCAATATGAGAAAAAGCCTTTTCTCTGTGAGGGTGACAGAGCACTGGACCAGGCTGCCCAGAGAGGTTGTGGTGTCTCCTTCTCTGGACATACTCAAAACCCGCCTGGATGAGATCAATCTGAACATGAAAAAAACTTCTTTACTGTTAGGATGACTGAGCACTGGTCCAGGCTGCCCAGAGAGGTTGTGGAGTCTCCTTCTCTGGTGAGATTCAAAACTCGCCTGGGTGCTATCCTGTGTAACCTGCTCCAGGTGATTCTGCTTTAGCAGGGGGATTGGACTAGATGATCTCTAGAGGTCCCTTCCAAGCCCCACCATTCTGTGGTTCTGTGTAAATATGTGAGTCACAAACAGTGAATTTCATAATGTCTCTCTTCACTGTAGCCCCTTCAAGTGTAAAGATTCATTCCAAGGGGAAACTATATTTTGAGTTATGTTTCAATGTGTTTAGGCTTAATAAAATTAACTTCGATATTAAAAAGAAGTGTAAAATGGACACAATTTCAAACACATCCTTTCCATAATCGTGGTAAGCATGACAAGCTTAATACCATATTAATGATTTTGAACCTGTGCTTCTAAATGTAAATCAGTACTTTTACTTCATAGAATCATAGAATCTTAAGGTTGGAAAAGGCCTCTAAGATCATCAAGTTCAGCCGTTGACCCTACACCACCATGCCTACTAAAACATGTCCTGAAGTGCCACATTTACATGTTTTTTGAACACCTCCAGGGACGGTGACTCCACCACCTCTCTGGGCAGCCCGTTCCAATGCCTGACCACTCTTTCCGTGAAGAAATGTTTCCGAATATTTAATCTAAACCTCCCCGATGCAACTTGAGACCATTTCCTCTTGTCCTTTTGCTAGTTACTTGGGAGAAGAGACCAACACCCACCTCACTACAACCTCCTTTGAGGTAATTGTACAGAGAAATAATGTCTCCCCTCAGCGTCCTCTTCTCCAGGCTAAACAACCCCAGTTCCCTCAGCTGCTCCTCATAAGACTCGTGCTCTAGACCCTTCACCAGCTTTGTTGCCCTTCTCTGGACATGCTCCAGCACCTCAATGTCCTTCTTGTACTGAGGGACCCAAAACTGAACACAGCACTCAAGGTGTGGCCTCACCAGAGCTGAGTACAGGGGCACAATCACTGCCCTACTCCTGCTGGCCATGCTATTCCTGATCCAAGCCAGGATGCTGTTGGCCTTCTTGGCCACCTGGGCACACTGCTGGCTCGTGTTCAGCCTCTTGTCAACCAGCACCGCCAGGTCAACAAGTTATCCATGAGCCATCAGAGAGCTTTATGGAATAGTAAGATTAAAGATATGCATTAATTTAGGCGCTCACATCAAAGATCAAGTAGCTGTTATGGTATTTGTCGATAAAGCAACTTAGTGCCATGCCAGCTAAGAAGCCATTTACTAGGGATTGTTGGCATGATGAGTGTCTCAGCTTTCTGTCTGAGTTTTGTTTGTATGTGTGTGGGATTGGAAGTCATATGAAGTGTGGTTCCCCCAAGGAAGACCAAAACCAACTTTAATGTAGAATTAGGTTTTTTGTTTAGATTTTGAGGTATGAAGAACTGGTTCAGAGAATATCAGAGATGGAAAACAATTTCAGATATCTATTTTGTGTTCTTTTTAAGAGGATCTTGGACACATATTGTGTGAACTCAAAAAGCAGCCTTAGGGATGGCTTCAATTATGTTGTTGCAGCCACTGCAATCCATTCGAGCTCTGTTAGGAAGTTAAGAAGGAGTGATGGCGATGAATGCCATTTTCAAAAGAAAACAAAAAAGCCTTAAAAAATGGTGACAAATGGATCTGCTTGATGCAAGAGAGGAAGAACTCAAGTCTGACATATTCCTTATTGAAAGGACTGGCGCTCTTTGTATCACTAATCAGACAGGTCTCGTAATTTTGCGGTAGGGTCTCAGTCTTTGAAGCCAAAACAAAACTTTTTTCACTGCTTTTTCATTTTTGTTCTTTAAAATATCACCAGGAAGCAGGGAATAGTTCCCTTTTAGTTGTGTGAGCTCACAGAAAATTTATAGCATTGGGCTTTAAGTGGTAGACCGTTATGTGCCCAACCCCACAAAAATGGCTCATGTCAGAGCTAGCGTGACCATCTGCAAAAGACAAAGACATTTCAATTGTCTTGCAGAGGAAACTTTTGAAAACATTAAGCTTGAAATTCCCCTGGGGCATTCAGTATTACTGTAGAGGCATATACACATCACTTACAGAGCAGTAGTTGCAACTGCCAACTGTCCTTTAACATTTTCATCAGCATATATTTATTCATTGGTACATCTGGGTAATCACATGCATTAATGGTATATTAACTAAGAAATAGTTTAATGGTCTTTATTTTTATTCTTGTGTTCTAAAACCCGAGGGTGTTTATGCCAAACTTGGTATTGTTATGTGGTGCCTGCATGATCGCAACATCTGATACTATAGCCGTTTGCATTTCTACATACAGTTTGATTTTGGAAAGTAATTGTTGCTCCAAGCCATTAAGGCTCACAGCCATCTGAGGGCATTTGATTAAAGCCTTTTCTGTTGATTTTCCTGGGCACTGCACCTAGCCAGATCTTGCATAAATGTTGCCATTTCTTTCAAGAGAGATCAGCTCCTTCTGTATATTCAGTCACATTCACACACTCATGGTCTTGCCACTGTTTCCTTGCAGAGCAATGACAGCTACTGGAGCAGGAATTTGACTGCAGGACCTTGCTCCTTCCCTACTGTCCACAGAGCCATCAGTGAAGTGCAACGGGCATTACTGAAAGCAAATCCTTTATATCTTACAGAATTATGTGCAGTTCTGAAAATCCAGCAGTAGCCTGAATTTTAGATTCAAGATGAGTTTGCAACATCAGCTGTTACCAACCTCATCTTTTACTTGTGAAGTGAACATATTCAATCTGCAATTTAATGAAAGATAAACGTGAACTCCGTAGTCCTGTAATTTATTTTTGGATTAAAGCCAAATTGAAATAATATGTGTGATAGGCGAGGCTGTGAAATCCATGCTTATGAAAACCCTTTCAGATTTCACCTTTGCAACGTTTATTTATGAAGAATTATTGTGACACAACTTTACATTGGCAATTTATATGTAAATTGTATTTAACCTGTTTTATTTTGCTCCCCTTTCAAGCTGTTGATTTTTTCTGTATTTTGTAGTAGTTTTCTCTCTCATCTTAGAATATAAATAAATGAGACTAAATCACACTCTCTTATGAATCCATACATGCTCCCACCTATATGTGTGTGGTGGGTTGACCCTGGCTGGGTGCCAGGTGCCCACCAGAGCCGCTCTATCACTGCCCTCCTTCGCTAGACAGGGGAGAAAAAGTATAACAAAAAGCTTGTGGGTCAAGATAAGGACAGGGAGAGATCACTCACTAATTATCATCACGAGCAAAACAGACTGAACTTAAAGAGAAAATTCATCTTATTTATTACTAAGCAAAACAGAGTAGAGGAACGAGAAATAAAACCAAATCTTAAAACACCTCCCCCCACCCCTTCCATCTTCCCAGGCTCAACTTCACTCCCGGCTTCAACCTCCACCCCCCCTCAACGACACAGGGGGACGGGGAATGGGGGTTACGGTCAGTTCATCACACATTGTCTCTGCTGCTTCTTCATCCTCAGGGGGAGGACTCCTCTCATCGTCCCCCTGCTCCAGCATGGAGTCTTTCACACGGGCTACCGTCCTTCATGAACTGCTCCAGCGTGGGTCTCTCCCATGGGGTGCAGACCTTCAGGACCAGACTGCTCCAGCACGGGTCCCCCACAGGGTCACAAGTCCTGCCAGCAAACCTGCCCAGCCTGGGCTCCTCTCTCCATGGGTCCATAGGTCCCTGCCAGGAGCTTGCTCCAGCATGGGCTTCCCACGGGCCACAGCCTCCTTCGGGTGCCTCCAGATGCTCCGGCATGGGGTCCTCCACGGGCTGCAGGTGGAATCTCTACACCCCCTCATCCTTCCTCCATGGGCTGCAGGGGGACAGCCTGCTTCACCACGGTCTTCACCACAGGCTGCAGGGGAATCTCTGCTCCAGCACCTGGAGCACCTCCTGCCCCTCCTTCTGCACTGACCTTGGTGTCTGCAGAGTTTCTTACATCTTCTCACTCCTCTCTCTGCCTGCAAAAGCTCTCTCTAACTTGTTTCTTCCCTTCTTAAATATGTTACCACAGAGGCGCTGATGGGCTTGGCCTTGGCCAGCAGTGGGTCTGTCTTGGAGCCGGCTGGCATCGGCTCTGTCAGACACAGGGGAAGCTTCTAGCAACGTCTCACAGAAGCCACCCCTGTAGCTCCCCCACTACCAAAACCTTGCCACGCAAACCCAACACAATGTGGGATATAGTAAATGGTCCTGTGTAGAGAACAGCAGTATTTACTCTCTGCCTCCTCAGGTACTGCAACAGCTGTGGACTCATACGGAAGGCAGAGTCTCAAGTGGTTTCAGCAGGTTTGGGAGATTGTGTATGATTTCTCCCCAGAGGGGCTGATCTCCATAGGCAATACTCAGATAAGTTAGGAAGGGTGCATCTTTCCCAGCATCGCAGGTCCATTGCGCCCTCCTGCCGTCTAACCTGTAACGCAGATATGTTTTGTAGCTCACCGCACAGGCTTTGATCCTGACATCAGATCAGGCACGTGGCTGGAGAGCACTGTGGCATCCTCCCAGTCCACAGGCATGGCATCTTCTCCTTTGAAGCCACAGGATGAGACTGTATGGTGCATGGGCAACTCTTGTGCTGACAGAGACTCTCTCACCTGGAAGCAGGGAAGCACTCTCTGGAGCCACAGTATGCAGGCACTGGTAGAGGCTGCAGGGAAAAAGACTCTTCCAAAATGCTGCAAAACCTGGAGGTTTCCAAATCTGAAGCACGGTCTGCAACTGTCATCCCAAGAAGCGTGCTTTGACCTTACCTGGGTGTTTTGGGATAATGTTCCTGAAAGAATCGTAAGCAGGGGAATCTGGAGAATGTTTCAGGGCAACTGAGGACCTGTTCACCCCGGGGGAACTGTTGGCGGAAGGAGTCTGTTTCTTAGAGGTTCTTGCACATTTCTGATACTAGAGAATGCAGTGTTGTTTCCTGAATTAACATTTTGGTCACACCTTATTGCCTACAATTCTAGCGGCAGACATAAGGATTAAGCCGAGTGATTTCTGCCCTTTGAAAGAAAGTCAGCAATGTGCTGCATCTCCCTATGTGATTAGGAAAGACAGAAAGCCATGTACATCAATGCCGGAAAAGAGGTAGCTACAATTGTAAAGAGCATGACAGAAAATCTCTCTTTTAAAGACCTCAGCAGAAACATTTGGTTCTCAATGTACTCTGGGCACCGACAGTATGCAGAAAGATTAAGATTGAAAGTAAAAGCCTTTCTTGCTTAACATAACTTCCCTACAGTATCTACAGTAGGAAAAGAACGTGTGTAGTGCTTTCTTCCACAATTTTAAAATATGTTCATAAGGCAGAAAAAGTTCTTGTTGAAATAGCTTTTACTAATTGCTGTAATACCAAAGGTAACACCACCATTTTATCAACCTGGCCACAAGAAGTCATCTTTTTCTTTTCTCTTTTTTTTTTTTTTTTTCTGGGAGACAAAAGAAACAAAAGAGGGTAAAATACCAGATTAATTTCTAATAGCAATAGCTGTATCCTCTGTACAAAAATACCTTACTGGCTAATATGCAGGCTGAAGCAACGCATGCGAGGAAGCTGCATGGCATATACTTTGTTGTGTTGTTTTGTGAAGGCAGAGGGTACTGCTTGAGAAGTGGATGCCAAAACCTCTGCAGGTTGTTCAAGCCATTTTAAAAGAAAAATCTCACAGACTAAATAAAAATCTAAACTAAATTAAAAACAAAACCAAAACACTTAGAAGAAAACCCTAGAAAAGCAACATCAGGAAGCCTAGAGAGGTGAGCAGCTATTGCTCCCAGAGGAAGAACTGGATAGTTATCTTCCACTATAAGTCAGCCAAAACAAAAGTGACAATAAAAACATGCACACGCCCTTTTCCATGTAGTGTCACTGAAGCATGCAACATCTTAAAAGGAAAAATTAGAAGGAGAGAGCGGTGAGCCCAGCAGTCTTTTGTATAAGCTTTCTTCTGATCCTAGGCGTGTTGGTCTGGTGAGTTTCCTACAATGTTTTGTTTTATGTAGACCTTTTTTAAGAATTGAAGAGGATATTAACAAGTTTATAACAAACTTTTTTTCCAAATTTGCTAGGAATTTTACTCAAATATCACTTTTCCTCAGGTTTAACATCAAAGTCACCTAATGGAATGTCCTTCTAGTATGCAACTTGAAATGTCAGGATGAAAAAAGTCTCACCCTTTGCGTTAAACGTTACAGCAATATTGTTCTATTGTTATATAAATCTAGTAAAACAAAGTTTTAATTTGTATATTATGTCATGTTTCCCTCCTGCTCTTAGAGATTAATTTCCAAAGTTTGGATTAAGAATATAAAGAATTGTACTGAAACATTAAAGCAAAATATCAAGAATTCTAATGACAACACACTTCTGCAGTATGTGTTTTGTATTTACTTTTGTCATGGTTTAACGTGGCAGCCAGCTAAAACAACCACACAACCATTCACTCACTCCCCCTCTGATCCCAGTGGGATGGGGAAGAGCCTCAGAAAAAGAAAAAAAAAAGTAAAACTCATAGGTAGAGATAAAGACAGTTTTATATGACAGAAAAGGAAGAGAATAAGAATAATAAAGATAACATAATAAACAAGTGACGCACAGCACAATTGCTCAGCATCTGCAGACTAGTGATGCCCAGCTAGTTCCTGAGTCACCATCTAAAGCCCCAGCCAGCTTCCCCCAAGTTATATACTGAGCATGGTGTCATATGGTATGGCATATCTCTTTGGCCAGTTTGGGTCAGCTGTGTCCTCTCCCAGCTTCTTGTGCACCACCAGCCTCCTTGCTGAGAAGCTGAAAAGTCCTTGACTTAGTGTAAACATTGCCTAGCAACAACCAAAATATCAGTGTGTTATCAACTCATCCTAATTCTAAAACACAGCGTAGTGCTGTGTTTTAGAATTAACTGCTAGGAAGAAAATTAACTCCATCCCAGCCAAAACCGGGGCAACTTAGAAGCAGTCTCATTGAACTTGGTAGGATTACGGATGTGTCAATTCAGCTTCTAGTTCTGATTACTAGCTGAGTTTATTAGTAATCATACTAAGATTTCTGAAAAGCCGGACGAGAGATAAGCATTATGAGCTTCTTTCTCTGGAGAAGTTTAATATCTTGTCTGCTGCAGCTAATCACGCACGGGATTAGAAAGCCTGGCAGGAGAGCTTTCAGAGGGGATTGGAAAATGGAAGAGCTGTAACTCTAGATTCCTCTTTCCTCCTCCCCTTCCAAAACATTTGCTATACAATGCATAATCTAGGCACCCAATATGATGAAGAGTATGTTTTCTGCTTTGTCAGCTCAGCACCGGATGATGCTTGCTGAGAGATGGCTACATCCCTTCACGTGCACTGGTGGCATCAGAAAATCGTGTGACTTAACAATTCTGTGCCAAACAGGGGGAGGTGAGTTCCTCACCTGAAAACTGATATTAATTGGATTATTCTGTTAGCTCCATGGTAACCTTTTGGCGAAGAGAAAGATTTCCACAGAAGTAATGAATGACAAGCCATGTTTGTGCCGAGATGCCTGTTTCAAAGGGATGTGTTCAAAGGACCTGCCATTGATCAGCTGAGGAATTTTTTTTCAGCACTGAAGCTAAGGAGAGTTGGGCAAATATTCCTTGTTCGTGGCATTCCCTTATTTCTCACTAGAATCACCTCTCTGGTTTTCTAGGCGCAGTTGCCATTTGAAATTGCAATTGCAATGCCTGATGAACGGTATGTCTTGCTTTTTCAAGATCACCTTTTACGAAAAGAGCTACTCAACCTGTGTAGGATTGTGAAGTCCTGCAGACAAGACTGCTACCCAAATCAGTCCAAGTGGGTTCAGGTAGTAACATATCACACCAGAAAGTGTGTCCCATCTGCCGCATGATGGTACGGAAAAATTGTCAAATTCAAAACAAAGACAGAAAGGGAGGGCAGTGCACCCAGGGTAAGCTGTCCTCGAGAAACTTACGTCTGTAAAAATAACGTAGAAAATTACAAGCAATTATAAACCCGCGGTGGATAAACGACTAAATTCCCATCGAAGAGGCTGGAATGCCGCTCGATTTCAACAAGCCTTGGGCTGGGCACAAAGGCTACCTACCTTGCTTATGCCTTCTGTGACTGCAGACAAGCAGGCTCTTTCACAGCTGCACGGGGATGTGAACCACTTCTCTGGTGGCCGAGGAAAAACGGACGTGCGTAATACGAACAGCAATTGTGCCACCTTGTGAAACAATACTGTGGGTACAGCCTGATGGCTTCTGGTGGCATTTCATTATAATTCAAACCATCATGAGGCATCTTCGGGACCAAGTTACTATGACACCGTTTTGTTTTATTTTATATCCTTCGTTAGAAAAGCCTTTGACAGAAGCTGCTTCTCGGCTTGCTTTCTGAATTATTTGCTAAACATTCCATTAGAGTAACATTATCTTTTACCTGCTGATTTCCGGCCATATGTAGCTGGAATGAGTTGTGCAAAGAGTAGCTAGCTCTTGATGGCAGAAGGTTTTCCAAAAGAATTGTGTCTTTGGCAGAAATAGCAACCAATTTATATAAAGTGTCCTGTCCAGACTATCTAGAATTTTAAGGGGGGGTGGTGGTGATGGTGGGGGAACGACAAACAAACAAATAAACACTCTACAAGCACAGGGAATTTTCTGGGGGAAAAGTTAAATTATGCGTTTTTTCATTTTATAATTACGTTCAAGAAGAAAAAAATTTTGATTTAAAAGATATGATGTTTTGTGAGTACAAGTATGTGTAGGAAATAGCACTCATGCAATCAGTTCAGCAAACTTCTACAAGGAAACTGTTGCTCTGTTTGAAAAATGCATCATATAAAATAATACAGCATAGTTTTTACCATCACTGCTTACCGATAATAGGAATAGGAGATTGGATTAGCAATGCTTGAAACCCGCATGTGGCTGAAGAGAATCCAGCAGTTAAAGAAAGAATCACCCCGCATTTCCTTTCCACCCTTCACTTGATTAACAAGTGATTTGGGGCATATTTTGACTTCTCAGTTACCCAGCAGATGGTGGCCCAAATTCAGCAGAATATATTCTTTCTGGCATAGAAGCAATCCTGATGGAACTAGGACATTAGATTCTAGAGCTCTCAAAAGAAAAAGAGTAGAAGGTGACTGATCAGTCCCCGGCTGACCAGAAGTTAAAGCCCATTACACAGAATCACAGAATCACAGAGTCGCAAAATCACAGCATCACAGAATGGTGGGGGTTGGAAGGGACCTCTGGAGGTCATCTGGTCCAACCCCCCTGCTAGAGCAGGATCACCTGGAGCAAGTTGCACAGGATCTCGTCCAGGCGGGTTTTGAGTATGTCCAGAGAAGGAGACACCACAACCTCTCTGGGCAGCCTGGTCCAGTGCTCTGTCACCCTCACAGAGAAAAGGCTTTTTCTCATATTGAGATGCAACTTCCTGTGTCCCAGTTTGTGCCCATTGCCCCTTGTCCTGTTGCTGGGCACCACTGAAAAGAGTCTGGCCCATGGTCTTGACATCCACCCATTAGGTATTTATAAGCATTCGTAAGATCCCCTCTCGGTCTTCTCTTCTCCAGGCTAAACACACCCAGCTCTCTCAGCCTTTCCTCACAGGAGAGATGCTCCAGTCCCTTCATCATCTCTGCAGCCCTCCGCTGGACTCTCTCCAGTACCTCCCTGTCTTTCTGGTTATTTGCTGGCTTATTCCCCAGTTGGATGCAATGGCATGAGCATTGGACCCCAGCCCCCGCCGAGTCCTTAGGATTAAAGCCCGTCTCACCAAGTTGGCCAGCCTGCTGCCAAAGATTGTCTTGCCTCTTCCGGACAGGTGGATCCCCTCCCTCCCTAACAGGTTATAGTCATCAAAGAATGCAGGGCCTTGTCCAAACGCCTCTTTGTAAGGCACTGACAGGCATGGGGCAGCCACCAGCTCTCTAGGAAGCCTGTTGCAGCCTCTGACCACCCTCTTGGCAAAGAAACACTGAGACTTGCTCTGTAGTTTTCATGCTTGTCTTTTATTGGGATGTTGGGATTTGGGGGGCTGGGAGCTCTTGATGGCTGGTGCAGGCCCCAGCTGATGGTCCAGTCCTGGTCTGGCCGTCCCCCAAGGCACCCTGCTGGGTCACCGCTGCGGTGCTGGCCTCTTGTTGGCTGGAGAGGCGTCGGAGCTGCCGGTCCTCCTCTTTGGGGGTCGCCGGGGCCCTTCAGGGGAGCCTTCGGTGCCCTGGCTGGAAGCGGAGGGCCCGGGCACAGCCTGCCCTGGCTCCTCCTGGGGCTCATCTTGCTCCGTGGGGATGGCAACGGGAGCAGAGGGCTGGCTGCCGGGACCCCCACCACGGGCTGCGGACGAGGTGCCGGGCAGCTCCTCCGTGCTGGGTCTCGCAGGGCTGCCGGAGGGGGCTGCGCTGGGGGCAAGAGGCCCTCCCTGGGAGGCAGCGGGGCCTGGGATGCCCGCGGGGCTGCCCTCCCGCCCCCCGGCAGCACGGGCGTCCCGCCGTCCCAGCAGACGGTGGGCCTCTCTGCTGCGCCCTTCCACGGCGACACGTGCACGCTGTCGCGCCAGTGTCGCCGTGCGGTTTTGGCGGGAGACCCCCAGCATCCGGCCCGGCAGCTCTCTCTCCAGCCCGCGGTTGTTCGGGGTGCCCATGAGGGTGGCAAACATCATCTCCTGCTCCCGTTGGACCAGGGGCTGCAGGATCTGGATGAGCGTGGAGTTGTTGCGCAAACCGCTCATCCAGTTTGGGGTGTAGAGGCCACCCACAGGACGCCTGGGCAGCCCTTCTGCAGCCCACCGTTGGGGTGCTCCAGGGTGATGGAGGTGGTGGGTGGCTGGGTGCCTGGGAGCTCCTCCCCCCTGGCGGACGATGGCTGGTGGAGTCACGGGTGGTGTGACGACGTGCTCCACGTAGTCATCGTCCGCCCGCACCGAGTGCAAGATGGAGCGGATTCCCCTCTTGCAGAGGGGGCACTCGGGCTTGGTCTCAGCCCACCGCAGGATGCAGGGGTAGCAGAAGCGGTGGAGGCATGGCATCACGAAGCTGGGCTCCTCCCAGCTGCCCAGGCAGATGGGACAGCGGTCCTCCAGCTCCGTGGCCATGGCCTGCATGTTCTGCGGTGGGCTGGGGGGAGCTGGCGATGACGAGCCGCTCCCTCTCACCGGCGCTGCAGCAGCGGGCGTCACGCTAGAAAAGGAGGAGAGGCCACGAGCGTTGGCTGGCCCGTTGGCTGGTGGAAGACATGCCCAGGTCCCTCAAGGAGGAAACCCTGGCAGCCCCCCAGGGTGAGGTGCCCCCTCCCAGCTCACCTGCGCTGCTGCGAGCGCACCTCCTGGGTGCCCCGGCTGCCTGAACCTGGCAGGGCCGGGGGGAGTCCTCCAACGGCTCTGGGGTCGGGCACTGAGAGCTGCACAGAACAACTCCCCGAGCACAACACCAGCACCAAAGGCCTCGCTCAACACTCCAAACCTCGCCAACTGCTCAGCCGGAGTGCGGGCACGAACCGGCTGGGTGTGGCCCGGCACCCGAATATAAGCAGCAGGGGACGCCTGGTCACAATCCATCGCTAGGTGACATCACAGTCCGTCGTTGGGGGACATCTCAGGCCATCCGTCGGTGATGAGAGAACCCATCGCTTGGGGAATCGGTGACATCATTGTTTGGTGACGTCACAGTCTATGGCTCGGGGATGCCACAGCATCCATCCTTTCCCGAGGCGCTCACCCCGGCAGCGCTGCAGCCCCAGCACGGGCGTCTGGGGTTACCGCAATGCCACCGCCCGCTCCATCCCCCCATCTCTTGTCTTCTGCTCGGCACAGTGTCTTCCCAGGGCCCCAGTGGCCCCCTCAGGTCGCGCTGGCCATGGCAGATGTCTCCAGGCACATGCGGCAAGAGGGTTCACTTGGTAACACCTCGTGCCTCCCTGGGAGGCTGCAGGACAAAGTCCCACAGGCTCTCCCCACACCCCAGCGCTGCTGGCCAGCCCTCTGGGCTCCCCCGATTCCTCCCAGGAAGCACGTGGCTCCTGCAACATAGACAGTAAATGCCACTTGATATCGGCACCAAAAGATACTGTTACAGGAAAGTCAGTGCTTCAAGTCTAGTGCCCTCCCAATTGCAGCCTTTAGCTGCTGCCAGGGTAAGAAAGGTGACTACCATGCTAAAATGACTGATACTTAAATCACTAAGTGTAGCTCATCAGTATTTTTCCTTAGGCCAACTGAGCACACATCAAGTTCCCTGGGACTACCTTGAGAGGAGCATTCCCCAAACAACACCAGACTGCACAGTTTCTTTGCTGGAGAAGAGCACTCTCAAGAGGTCGGCCTCCCTGTTCAGATGTAAAGGGACTGACCTCAAAGAGTGTGACTCTTCTCACACTCCGTTTTTTCCCAAGGTGTGATTGCCTGAGCAGAGGGGAGGCAGGGCATTCCTTACCTGTCTCTTGCAATGTCAGGCAGGAAATGATGGATTCTGCTGAAGATTTAAGAGTCGCCATTCTCTCTTATTTAGCTTCACTCTTTTAAGCCTGGGACAGGGAGAAGAGTTACATCGTCACCTTCAGTACACTCAGTGATTCATCTCTTCTCTTTTCAGAGTTATATAGGAAAGCTTCTTCACGCTGAAGAGTGCTCAGCGTGCTGCTTTATGCCTACACACTAGCTGACAGATCCAACGTAAGGAAAAGGGCTTCCCTTTCAATGAAGCTGACACTAGCGTGGGGGGGTGTTCTTATTTTTTGCATTAGAAGAGAACCCACCGCTGACACCTCTTTTCCCCTGATTCTTCCCAGGAAGCACTTGGCTGGCTCTTGGGGGTTTTCTCCTGCCTTCTCCACTAGCCAGAGGGCACAGGGGTGATGATCCCCTCTGCCTCAGCATCCATCAGGCCTCATCTGGGCACTCTGTCCTTTTTGGGGTCCTGGAGACAGCTTGTCAGGCCAGAGGGGCTCAGGGGAGGCAAGAAGGGTCTGTGGGGCCAGGGCTGGTTCAGCATGGAGCAGAGAAGTCATCGGGGCACCTCACAGCATGGCCTGGTGCCTGTGAGGAAGGCATCAAGGGGACGGGGACAACAGGCTCTTCCCAGCGCTGCCTGGTGGGAGGGTGAGAGACAGTGGCATCTCCTGAAACTAGAGAGGTTTGGGCTGCAGATAAGGAAGGAAAACCAAAATCCCTGTGAGGATCGTGAAGCACTGGAGTGGGTTGCCCCGAGAGGTTGTGGGATCCCTGAGCCTGGAGGTCTTCAAGACCTGAGTGGCCACAACCCAGAGCACAACTGTCACAAGATCGCAAAGCGTTGCGCACTGAAGTCCTGCAAGAGAAAGCATTGCCAGTGGGAAACACAGCAAAGGTTTCCAAAGATGCCACAGCTTCCAGAGGATTTTGACTTCCTGGTTTCATTTCATTCAGCCGCTTTCACAAATATTTGTTTAGCACAGGACAAGACAGGACAGGACAAGACAGGACGGGACGGGATGGGACGGGACAGGATGGGATGGGATAGGATAGAATAGTCACAGTTGGCAGGGACCTACAACTGTCATCTAGTCCAACTTCCTGATCAGTCCAGGGCTGACCAGAAGTTAAAGCCCATTACACAGAATCACAGAATCACAGAGTCGCAAAATCACAGCATCACAGAATGGTGGGGGTTGGAAGGGACCTCTGGAAGTCATCTGGTCCAACCCCCCTGCTAGAGCAGGATCACCTGGAGCAAGTTGTACAGGATCTCGTCGAGGCAGGTTTTACCCTGGACCAGTGCTCAGTCATCCTAACAGTAAAGAAGTTTTTTCTCATGTTCAGATTGATCTCATCCAGGCGGGTTTTGAGTATGTCCAGAGAAGGAGACACCACAACCTCTCTGGGCAGCCTGGTCCAGTGCTCTGTCACCCCCACAGAGAAAAGGCTTTTTCTCATATGGAGATGCAACTTCCTGTGTCCCAGTTTGTGCCCATTGCCCCTTGTCCTGTTGCTGGGCACCACTGAAAAGAGTCTGGCCCACGGTCTTGACATCCACCCATTAGGTATTTATAAGCATTCGTAAGATCCCCTCTCGGTCTTCTCTTCTCCAGGCTAAACACACCCAGCTCTCTCAGCCTTTCCTCACAGGAGAGATGCTCCAGTCCCTTCATCATCTCTGCAGCCCTCCGCTGGACTCTCTCCAGTACTTCCCTGTCTTTCTGGAACTGGGGAGCCCAGAACTGGACACAGAATAAACTCCCTCGACCTGCTGGCCACGCTCTTCTTAATACACCCCAGGATACCACTGGCCTTCTTGGCCACAAGGGCACATTGCTGGCTCATGGAGAACCTGTTTTCCACCAGGACTCCCAGGTCCTTCTCTTCAGAGCTGCTTCCCGGCAGGTCAGCCCCTAACCTGTACTGGTGCTTGGGGTTGTTCTTCCCTAGGAGCAGGTGCCTACACTTGCCCTCGTTGAATTTCATTTGGTTCCTCTCCGCCCAGCTCTCCAGCCTCTCCAGGTCTCGCTGAATGGCTGCGCAGCCTTCTGGTGGATCGGCCACTCCTCCCAGCTTGGTATCGTCAGCAAACTTGCTGAGGGTGCACTCTGTCCCCTCGTCCAGGTCATTGATGAATATGTTGAACGAGACCAGACCCAGTACTGACCCCTGCGGCACACCGCCAGCTACAGGCCTCCAACTAGACTCTGTGCTGCTTCGCACAACCCTCTGGGCTCTGCCATTCAGCCACTTCTCTACCCACCTCACCGTCCACTCATCCAACCCACACTTCCTAAGCTTACCTATGAGGATGTTATGAGAGATGGTGTCAAAAGCCTTGCTGAAGTCGAGGTAGACAACATCTACTGCTGTCTCCTCATCCACCCAGCCAGTCATGCCATCATAGAAGGCTATCAGATTGGTCAGGCATGATTTCCCCTTGGTGAATCCATGCTGACCACCCCCGGTAACCACCTTTTCCTCCACATGCTTAGAGATGATCCCCAGAATGGGCTGTTCCATCACCTTCCCGGGGATGGAGGTGAGGCTGACTGGCCTGTAGTTTCCCAGGTCTTCCTTCTTGCCCTTTTTGAAGGCCGGAGTGACGTTGGCTTTCCTCCAGTCCTCAGGCACCTCTCCTTTTGTTTTACAGCTGACTTATTGCATGTTGTAGCAACTGGTTACTAATGCACAAAATAAATGCTGCTGTTCTAACTGACCTGTTTGTTTATTTAGGATATCTGTTTCTGAGTGAAATAAAACTGGAACAGAAATCAGTTCAGTGAGATCCTTTGTGATGGTGGAATTAACTTGGTTTTTCTTCCCTGCTCAGCTCTAATCTGCTCCAGGGCGATGTCTGTGTCAGATGATCAACCTCTGCTGTTAAAGTGTTCCTTCTGGAGATGACTGACGCAAGACATGGGACTAGCAGGATAAGAGACTGTGCCCAAAGATACAGTTTCACAACTTACCCTGAGCCTCACTTAAAGTGGAGCTAGCTTTAGTCAATGCTTTTCACCTATGGCTGCTGTGAAGAGATTGCAAACAGTGTTATGTCTATCTTGGTTTAGATGCCCTTTACACAATAGGTACAACCTGTAAAGTGCAGCTCAAGTGTCAGCATCATATTCAGGCATTTCAGCAAGCTAGTTGAGTGAAAACATCCAATAAAGCACTCAAGTTTTATCACCCTTTATTTTCTGTCTAGTGTTGAATTTGAAACCTAGTAGGAATTCCTAGCAATCTATCACTGATGGCTTTGGACTTCCACCTGAGAAGAAAAAGTAGTAAGACCCAGCTCTGTTCCTCTCCGAGACTGCAGACGTGTTGACCACTCCTTCAGTTCAGGGCTTTGTGCCCGGTGAAGACAAAGTGACTGGGTTCAGTATGGCCAGAATGACTCTGAAAAAAGTAAAGTGAGAGTGAGAAGTGGATACCCACCCGTTTGAACTCTGGCTTCTGCTGGCATCATTGTGTAAGAAAGATTGCCCACTTCTTCTGGAGCTAAAGCCCCATTGTTTTCACTTAAAAGTATTGCTAATGACAATCATAGCCCTATGTTTCTGCTGTTTCTTCATCAAAGGACATGTGTGTAAAATTTGATTAGAGGCTGTAAAACGACTATGGTGAAATGGGAGATTGTGTTTTCCACCTTTTTCACAAGAGAAGAACTAAAAATGTTAAGAGACTCCCCTGAGATTATAATTAGAAACACATGGTACAGTGGACAGAAGGCAGGATTTCTAATTTCCAATCCAATTTTTGCTACAAGATTACTTTTCAAGTTTTTTAAGAAATTGCCAGGCCCTCGCCTCTCCCATTCCCTCCAAACACATTCAGTGTGACATTGGAGTAATAGTCTTATCAAATGCGTTCGAACACATAACAAGCCATGTAGACATGAAGTGACTAAGCCCAGCTTAACAAGTGATTATATCAAATATTTCTTTTAATTGGAAAGGCATTCTGAGTGTCGCTCCTTTACTGAACACAGGTCTGGGACTTATTATTAACCACTAGATGCCACTGTTGTTCCTATAGAAGCAGCCCAGCCTGTGTTTTGGTCTGTCCGTGAAAACCCAGAACACATTTCCCCGCGGTGTATTGAAATACTGGTATAGCATTGAACTAAAAAATATAAATGCAGGTACACACGTGTGCTATTTCTGCTCCAAATATCCTTATACTCTATTCCCTTATAAACTGTCTTGATAACACATAATGCCTTAAGGTCCATTTTCATCTTTGAGGTGTGTAAAAGGTTTATGGTCACCTCTCATGGGCCCACCTGCTATTTTTGTGACAAAAATAAGCACTGTCAGACCTAAGGAGCTGGCACAGCTGATACTGACCGGAGTCACTTCAGTGTATGCATAAGCGATGGAAGTGGCGCAGCGTCAGACATTGCACCTGTGCGACCCCTTAGCAGCAAGTTGTCTGAAATTTTAGGACACTGTGATGGTGAGGTTGTGTAGGTGTAAAGGAGCCCTTACTGCTGGAAGTCATACTGTGCAGGACTTGCTGGGACCCAGCACCCCCCAACTGTTTGTGGGAGTGGAGGGGAAGGACTGTGGGACAGCATTTTTTAAATGGAAGACTCATATGGAAATCTGAGACAATCCTAATCCTGGTAATCCCTCATGCCATGGTGAAGCCTTCTGAAGGAGAGCCTTCCCCCTTCACTTGTTGCCTGTTAGTAGCTCCGTGAAGGCAGACCCAGAATCTGCCACCCTGTTGCTCCCAGAACATTTATGTGCCCGGACACATTGATCGGGCTGTTGTTTTTAGTGGTGACAGCGGAGTGAATAACTGGTACTCAGTGCCTTGCTGCTCGGCATTATAAATCCTGCAGCTTGTGTGATGTACAGAGGAAATTAATGATGGGCTGCTTTGGAAAGGATGCTCAGCCCTGGGGAAGCCAGAGGGTATGTTTCCTGAGCATGATGCTTGCACATCTCAGAAACACAAAGAGCCCACAGCCTGCTCACTGCATGTGGTGAAGGCACAAGGAAAAACTGAAATTTACTTCAGTGAGTGATCTTTCATAGCTAAAGACTATGCAGAGTAGGAGGCCTTTTTCTTCGTTAGGTGGGCAAAGTAATTTCTGGCTTTTTGGAAAAAGGTTTGAAATTTTTTCTCTCACAACTATTCCATTACTTCTGCTAGCATCACACCGTACCAGCTTCCATACTCCTCCTCTTGCCTTGACATATGTGCCTGACAACTGATAAAGTCGTGGGAAGTGACAGAAAATCCCATAGACTTAGCTACAAAAATGGGTGGTTTTGCTGACAAATGATTAAACATTTGCTACTGCATCTTCAGTAGCTTTGGTGTATTTCAGTGAAATGACAAATGGATGTGATGAACAATTTATGACTCTTGCTGGAGATGAGCATCTTGCACAATGAAATTAGGGATGCATATAAATATGGAGGAGACAAGGGAGACCTTAAACTTCAGAATTAAAGCTATCTCTGCAGGCACAGTGGCCTGAACGTTTAATTCCAGGTGTCAGTCATCCTGGGCTGTGGACGGTGCAGTCACCCCGAGGCTGGAGGATGAAGAGGCTCTGCTCCAGCACCTTGGAGCTGGTGATAACAACATACGCAGGCTGTGGGAATCCACACCACAGGAACAGACATGGTCAGGGAGGGCTACAGTTCTTGGCTGGAAAGTTATGAAGCGTTTGAAGTGAAGAGGCCGGGGAGCAGGGGCAGAGGAGACGGCTTCCCTCCTCCTGAAACTACAGCCCTCAGCTGTCTTTCCATGACCACCCTTGGGATGAGAAACCGGGGCAGGACGGTCCCACCCGCCGTCCCGTGGCCGCCCTCGGGTGATGTGAAGCTGCGGCCGCAGATGAGCCGCCGGCCTCTCCCGACGCGGAGGCGGGAGCGGGGCGCACCGGGGCCAAGAGGCGCGGCCGGGCGGGCGGCCCTGGTCCCGGGACTGGAAGGGGGCGCCGGAGGGTGGCGGGGCCGCGGCGCGGGGGAGCTGCGAGCGGCACCTAAAAAAATCGTTTCCTTCCGGAGCGGCGGCGGCGGCGGCGGCCACTTCCCCGGAGCGGCTCGGGCACGGCCGGCGGCGCCCTCCGGGGTGAGGCGCTCGGCAGCCGCGGAGGAAGCTGGCTGAATGGCGGAGCGCGGAGCGGGGGCCGCGGCCGCCGTGTGGAGGAGGCTGAGCTGGTGGGAGGGGCGGGGAGGGACCAGCCGCCGCGGTGACAAGGTGCCAGCGGAGCGGAGGGGCCGCCGCTAGTGCTCTGCCGTCCTCGCCGCCGCCCTCACGCCCGGAGAAGTTTGACTCGGGAGCAGCGCAGCCGCCCGGGCCGGCGCGGCGCGGCAGGGAGCCGCGGCGGGAGTCGCCGCACCCGGGGCCGCAGCGGGACGGGGGTCGCCTCCAGCGGGAGGCGGCGGGGGGAAGCCGGCGGCGGCAGCGGCGCTCCGGGAGCCGCCCCGCCCGCGCCATGGCAGCCCGGTCCCGGAGACCCTGGCTGAGCGTGGGGCTGGGGCTGGGGCTGGGGCTGGTGCTGGGTTTCACCGCCGCCTCCTGGCTCATCGCCCCGAAAGTGGCCGAGCTGAGCGAAAAGAAGAGGCGCGGCTCCAGCCTCTGCTCCTACTACGGCCGCTCGGCGGGGCCGGGGGCGGCCGGGGGCGCGGCGGTGCCGGGCGGGCAGCAGGCGCCGCCGGAGGCAGCGGCGGTGCTGGGCGGCACGAGTTTCAGGAGCAGCCCCTGGGAGCTGCCGCCGCCGCCGGCGGAGGGCATGGTGTCCAGCCCCGCCGCCGGCGGGGAAGGGGAGCCGGAGGAGGAGGAGGAAGGCGGCGAGAAGCGGAGCGGCCGGCCCGGCGGCAGCCACAACGGGAGCGGGGACTGGGGGGGCGCCCCGGGCTACGCCAAGCCCCGCAACTTCCTCTACGTGGGGGTGATGACGGCCCAGAAGTACCTGGGCAGCCGGGCGGTGGCGGCGCAGCGGACGTGGGCGCCCTCGGTGCCGGGCCGCGTGGAGTTCTTCTCCAGCCAGGGCTCCGCCGCGCCCCCCGGGCTGCCCCGGCTGCCCGTCGTCGCCCTGCCCGGCGTGGACGACTCCTACCCGCCGCAGAAGAAGTCTTTCATGATGATCAAGTACATGCACGACCGCTACCTGGACAAGTACGAATGGTTCATGCGGGCGGACGACGACGTCTACATTAAAGGTGGCCGGGGCGCGCCCCGCCGCCGGGAGGGAGGGAGCGGAGCGATGGCCTGGCGGCCCGGCGGGGTCCCGCGGGGGGTGGGGAGAGTCGGTTCCCGCCCGGTGGCGGAGCGCAAGGGGTACCTCGGCCCACCCACCGCCCCGGCGGAGTTTGCTTCCAGCCACCGTGTGCGGGCCGGGGGGTGCTGTCCCGGCGCTGAGGTGCCGGTGGGAACCTCGAGGTGCCCCCGCGGGGCCGGGCCGGGCCGGGCCGGGCCGTCCTTGGGGAGGCCGCGGTGCCGGGGCGCGTTGGAGGGCTGAGGCGGGGGGTTGGACCGCGGCGGGCGCGGTGAGCGGTCCTGGCGTGGGATCTCGGTGCTGCGGCCCCCGCGCTTGCTGCGGCGCGGCTCTCCGGGCGAGGCTCTGCCGTGGGCCGGCGGAGAGGGGCCGTGGGCGGGCAGCGGAGCGGCGGGGTGGTGCCGGCGCCGCGTCCCGCCGCGCTCGGCTGCGCAGCCCAAGGGTGGCAGTCCCGCCTCGTCCCGCCGCCCGTGGGCAGGCGGCGGGCGGGAGCGGCGAAGAGCTCTGCCGACTGCGTCCTGCTCCGGCCGGGCAGCCCCCGCCGCGGTTGCGGCTCAGCCCGAAGGCTTCGACTCGGTACTGCTCGGAAGTGATGTTTTGAGCAGTAACAAAAGTTCTGCGTTGGCTCGCTGACACTTGGGCTGAGCAAACGCAGCCGCCGAAGGCTGCTTGTAAAGCTGCTGTTCTTTGCAGCGTGTGTCTCTGAAAAGCACTGGCCCTATTTCACGAGGTTTACAGCACCATTAAAAAAAGATGTTCTGCAACCCGCTTGCTTTTGGTCTGCGCTTGTTGCTGCTGCTGTTACTCGTGCAGTGTCCTGCTCTTAGGAAAGAAAGAAGAAACTGAACTTGTAAGCCTAGGTTGTGAGCGTGGTTGCTTGCAGTATTGAAAACACTGTGAAAAGTTAACTGGAGTAACTGTATGCTTCCCTGTTTGTCACTTGCTTTTGTTTGAGTGGTTTAATGGGTTGCTTGTTTGTCAGCTGTCATTCATCTGTGAAATACTCGCGCACTTACGCGTGTATCTGTGTATATATATTGGGTTGCAGATGTAGAAGTTGTCACTTTGGGCTCATTACAGAGTTGCAATGAACCTGTCTTTAACTAGTTCCAAGGTTCTGAGTTAAACCTATCCAGAAACTTTTGATGTCAAGTAAATTTGAAATCAGAGTTTCTGAAAAGAACTAGGTGAGGGGTTTGAAGGAAAAGTCTGTAGACATTGCAGCACTGGAAATAGTTTGGAAGGAGCCTGAGTCAGGCTCAGTCTGCAAGTTCAGACTTCTTTTTTCCCCCTGCTGCCCTTTTAAACTGGACTCGCACCATGAAATTTTTACAGAAGAAAAGATTTGGTTCCTAAGTGGAGGCAGACCTATTAGAACGGACACCCTCAGCTCTGTCTGACCTAACTGGGCAAGCAACCGGGTGCTACAACCGGGTGTTTCAATCCAGCACTCGACAAGTAGACAAGAGACACGCGTGCATTCTGGAAGTGAAGAAGATGAACAACATCATCAGCCTACCGCACAGACTCTGACGTGACTTCTTCTTGTTGCTGCTAATAGTGAAAGGCTGGGGACTTACAGTCCCAAGAATTTACAGACCAAGAACGCCTGAGTGACAACACTAATCCATTAAGCTGGAAAAAACAGAACAACAAAGAGGAAAACAGCAGCAGTGGCAAATCACTATAAACCATACCTGCACACATTTAAAGTGACTCCCACACTTCCCTTTCATTCACGGATCATTGCTTTTTTGTACAGCTCTATTCATCTTGTGCTGATTTGGGTGCCCAGCACCTCTGCTGTAAAAATAATAAAAAATAAAAACATTAACACCCCGCCCCCCAAAATAAACTAAACCTGGAGGGCTGTAAAGAAATGCCCAATTTGTTAAAGAGACTCAGGGAGGACTTTTTGTTATTAAAACCACAATCGACTAAACCCTTCATTCAAGTTTCCTTTATGTCAGGTGTAAACCCTTAATAAACTGGCTCTTCTAAAGAAAAAGAGCACAGTAGCTACTCCTGCCAAACACAGATCAGGGCTTAACCAGTGGAGCTTTAATTTCACTCAGAACATCCCATCTCCATTACCATGATGTTTTAAACTGACTGCCTTTTGACGTTATTAGCACTGAATAGTCCTTCCACCTTATCCTTTCTTCACCTACTTACGAGAGCCCCAAATGGATCTCCTCTGCTGGCAGCAAGACACGCACAGTCACGCAAAGCCTCCCCCTGTTTCCAACTCTAACACCATTTGGTCAAAAGCCCTCAGCTTCACGGCCCTGCCCCAAAGCTCTACATTTCACCCCACACTAGACATACTTGGGTTTTATCCCTTCCTAGGGGACCGCATTTCTTCCTTACTTTCTGCTTTCCTCTTTCAAGCTCTCACTTTGTCACATCCTTCTCCCCTCCATGGGACAAGACGGCGAGACACTTCCACGGAGTTCTTCTTTCTCTCTCTCAAGAGATTTTCAAGTGAGCATCCACTCAGGTACCCTCATTCTGCCTACTAACAGCATCTCACAGTCTCGCCTTCCGTCTCCTCGCCTTCCGTCTTCAGCGCTGATCATGCGGACGTGCAAGCTGCAGATGTCATGTTCCCACCCCTCCCCGCTCTTCACCGCTGCAGGGCTTTGCCGGCACCGTGTCACCCGCTGGGTCAGGGCCTTGTCCTCTGAACTCTTTGGAAACAACAGCGTTCCTTGCATCTTGGCTACAATTCCATTTTTCAGCGGCATAGAGAATAACCTCTGCTAGTGGTAAATTCACTTGCAAAGACAGCTTCCGCTCTGGAAATTCCTGTGCGAGCTTCTAAATCATCCAAAAGACAGTGCCTGGCACTTTAATGACTATTTATTTCTAAACCGATCGGTTTGCTAAAATAGATTATTATGTAATGACATATTGCACAGGTTTTTGCAGAAAAAAATTACTTTATTCTTTTGCTCAAGAAGAATCTGCTTATTTCTGCATGCATACACGTGTGTCTCTATATAAACACACAATATAGTAACTGATGTGATCTGTATTCCAAGGCAACTAATTGGGTTTGTTCATCCCTTGAGTGTGTACCTCCTCCTAAAGCTTTGGAAAAAAGGTTTTAACGAATTTGTCCCTCTAACTACATTTCAGAAACACTTTACAAAACGGTTATAGAAACTCTGCAGCCAACCCAACGGCGTGCACTAGCAGTTCACAATCCAAACAGCCTGTTGAGCTTTGCCTACTATCGATTTGCTTAAACTGCTCACTGTGCACGCATGTAGTGAAAGAAAAGTCACCAGCACGAAGGTCGTAAACCATCTGAACACCAAAAGATTTTAGAATTACTTGTGTTGGATAGAAGTCCAAGGAGTTCAGCTCTCCTACAGGCAAAGGCTGTCCAGTAGCTTAACACGGGATCTCTTTGTGTCATTAGCTGCCAGGACCACAACTTGGTACCTTCTATAGAGACAGCATCTCAACAAGCACTACCCCGAGAGCCCCCTCTTCACTATAGTCCAGAGGCATTCGCTGAGTGGGGATTCAGGAAAGTGAGAACTGCACCGGGTATTGCCAAGATCATTTCTTTCAAACACCAAAGCTCTTCTGCCATAAGTCTCCCATCCAACTCACGTTGTGAACTAACCACATTTAACTGATTAAATCTGAAAGATTTAGAACGCGGAACATGGCTGCAGGCATTCCAGGGGAAACTCTAGGAAAACACACGTTACCAGATAGAAATCTGCAGGCACCTCAAGTGGGCAGAAACATGGCCTCCTCCTCTAAAACATAATGAATGGCAGCTATGAGGGCGTGTAATTAAATCTTCTGCATAGGTGATACTATAGCTACTACAAAAGCCATTTAAGATAGTGGCTGGGGAAAAAGAATATGGTGGCCTCAGATAAAGGCTTCACTACCTTTAGAAATCACTGTCATCTCACGCTAGTTATAGATCTCTTACAGGGTGACTTCTTGGCAAGTCTATTCATACAACTCATTCAATCCACGTGTGAGAAGCAAACTCATACTCAGCGCAGCCAGCCAGGACTGCTGGCTTTAAAGAAGAGAAAGCTGAAAGCCTGGAGAACGTATCCACGCTGCACATGTGCCATTTTCTCTTCAGAGACCTTAATCTCTTGAAAGCAATGCATTTATGCAGGCCTTGTTGTCATGGGAACATATTTCCCAACCTGTCCAAAAACCTCTTTTAAACATCTGCATTTTACTGCGGATATTTCAAGGAAATTACCTCAAACTGTCAGACTCAAGAGTACTGGTATGCTCTCCTACCATTGTTTTTATATATATATATATATATATACACACACACACATACATGTGTGTGTGTACACATATACAGAGACACTTCTTCACGCTTTCGTTCCTTAAACAATTAATAGGAGTCTTCCACTTTGATTCGCCATGAACTAAAGCATTCATAGACAGTACGCGCAGGATTTTTATTTTTCCAAAGTAGGTGTGAAGTCACAGCTTGAAAAGATCTGCACCGCACGGTCAACGTACTTCAAGTAGAAACATCAACTCTCCCAACAGACTCCAGTATTCATTCAGTATTTCTCCTGGCTACCATGGCCGTAGAGCAGAACGGGAAACTACTGCCTGTTTGTCTTCCACGCATGTTCACCTTTGGATCCAACTAGCCGATTTGAAAAAGAAAGTCCAGTGTTCAAAGATTTGAGCTCCTTTGGGGGCTTCTAACAATTTACACGTTTAGTTGCAGTAATTTCACAATGACCGATGTCAAAAAAGAAAATGGAAAATCACAGAGTATCAGTTTGAAAGACCAAAAGGCAACTTTCCTGTAAGTGCACTGAATTGCTTCCTTTAGTTGGAATGAAAGCCCTCAATGATTAACATCATGTGTGATTAAGCTCTTTGTGAGATGAAGTCAGTCTTATTCGTAGTCATTTGTCTGCTAGGAGGTACAAGTAGACCTGGAACAACGGCTAGCATTTTGCACATGGGATGTGATCATGCAATACAGCACATTCCCTCTCCAGCTAATCAGGCATGTTGCCCTTACACAGGAAAAGGCAATTTTTACCTCATGCTGCAACATCATCTTTAGGACAGCATAGTTATCTAACAGCAGCAGGATTAAACATGCAACTACTATACAGGTAAATTTCAACACATGTGAAATATTCTGCCAGTCAGAAGCTCAACAGGGGAAAATGCCCTAAGGCAGAGTTTTATGACGGCACACAGTTGTTGTACAACGCACAGCACAAACCTACTGGGTATCAGTCTTACTTGCTTCAGATTTGGTGCACTTCTCTTTTCTAATACCTGCGGGTGTGCAGTATATGAAGTAAATGTTCAACTTTCAAAGCTGCTTCTCTCTTGGCACACCCGAATTCTGAAAACTTCCATAGAAGTGTGCAGCCTGAAGCAGTATTTTGTGTTGAGCTGTTTGGGTCTCTCTCTTCTAAATAACTTGGTGCTTCCCTAGAAAGTGAAAAAGGAGGGTTTATAGCAGTAGTGTTGCGTGGAAATGCACATTGCAGTATATAACAAACTGCCGAGGGAGAGAAGAATTTGCTAAGGAGATAAACGCATGTCTGACCTTGAAGGTTGTGGATGTCCCCTCCCTGGAAGTGTTCAAGGCCAGGCTGGACGGGGCTTTGGGCAACCTGGTCTAGTGGAGGGCGTCCCTGGTTTCCATGGTTGGAAAGAGATGATCTCTAAGGTCCCTTCCAACGCAAACCATTCTCTGATTCTATGGTAAGCTGCATTTCCCATGCAGCTGCGAGTCTACACAGGGGTACAGGCACCCTGCCTGTCGGACAGGCAGCTCAGACGAGGATCTGGGCAGCTGGACGCTGCAGCAGCTTGGCAGGCTGTAGCAGCTCCCTGGGGAGTGGGGCAGCCCTGCAGCCAGCGGCCAGGGGCTACTGCACCTGGGGGAAACCAGACAGGCAGCGTTGGCCATCTCTGCCTGCTCCCACTGAGACGTCTGGTGGGACCAGCTCACTCCAGAGAGATGGCATCCTGTCTCTTAAACATCTAAAAAAGCCCCTCGCTTGCCCACCTGGAAATGTTTTCACCTGCTATGGCTGGAGGCTGAATGCTTGCTGAAAATAAAATGTTTTTCTGCTGTTGTTTTCTTAATCCATTTTGCCTTCATTAGTCAGCACAATGCTGTGGACCATAACGGTGAGAACCAGGGTAAGCTCCCCAAAGTCAAAACGGCACATATTTCTGTGAATTATCAGGAGTAATTTAGCGTTCATAATCAGTTTCATATCTAGTACTTCTTAAATAAACTGTTGGTGCATATTTCTGAAGTATTGAAGAATAAGCTGTTAGTGATGGTATCAGGAGAATCCATTAGAGGAAGTTGATGATCAATGAGATGATGAAGAGGCATTCATTATAAAGTTACACAACCTAAGAAGAGCTGAATTCTGTCCTTAACAGCATACTGGTATACTAAGCTTAGTTGACAAATACTGAAGTCCAGGAGGCTTTCCCTGCCCACTCTCTGTTTTTCCCCTCTATGAGGAGTTATGCTTCTACCTATGCCTTTACAACTTGATAACGACTTGGGGCATGTGCTGAGAATTCCACCTCATGAATCTGAATAATGTCCTTCTCATAAAAGTGTTCAGTGCTTTCGGAGTTTGTTTATTTTTCCTTTCATACGTGATGTTCAGAGAGGATGGCGGGATGCCCAGGACGTTGTTCTTCATAACTTCATCAGAGCTGTTGGTAGATAAATCATCCTTTTATAGGATGGTTACAGGATTCCTCTCAGGTTTCCTTTCTGAAAGGCACAAAGTTATCTCCACCCTTACTGATCCATCCTGCTTATATCTGAATATGCCAACACGTATTTGGTTACCTGCCAAAGTCCAGCTTTACGGAGCCAGCTACATCCACAGCTTACTTCTAAGCGCAAGCCAGTTTGTGTTCACGCTGCACGCTGGCAGTATGCCAGTTCGGCAAGCACCCTTAAGCCTCCGAATCATTCAGTACGTTCTTGCAGCTCCCTCTGACATGTCTTTTCAGTGCACCGTATTCACCCCACCGGCGACCTGACATTCTCTAGAGCTTGGCTCGCTACATGGAACCACCTCAGCCAGTGCCTTGCCAGCTGCAGGCAAGATGCACCAGCAGCTGCAACAAAGAGCCAGCTGAAAGTTATCCTCAGCTTTGCGTTAGGGCCAGAGACCTCAAAAAGTGGCCATTATGGCTTCAAATAACCAGACTCCAAAACAAATGAGTAAAGACTGATGAAAATATAGGCTCTGAAAGATGATGCTCTGGGAGGCAGGATGCAGACAACCCAGGTGCTGTTATGCAACGGTCCAGGGCGCCTTTGGGAAGCGGGGAGTTGGGACTCTTTGGGAGTCGGTGGCTCTGGCTGTCGCTAAATCCTCACTCAGATGCTGGGCGAGCGGATCCTGCTCCCCAGCAATTGTAGGGACGCAGCAGGGAGCTGAGAGCTGCCTGGCACAGAGACGCTGCCTTAATTATCACTGTGCTGCTCCTGACAAGAAAGCAGAAGGGGTGTGTGTGTGTGTTTGCGTATTTTTTCTTTTTTCTTCCTTACACTCTGTAAAGAGGTGAATGGTCTTGACTGGTCTTGCGTGTGTCACTTCATGCACGCGGTAGTGCTAAAGCACAAAACTACTGACTGTCCATTCCAGACAAAGAAAATGAAGGAGGTCTGAGTAATTCGGCATGATGCTCATAAACAAGGATGGTGCTCTGCTGTAATTCTGCTGGCAGAGTATGTCAAAAACTAGACAGTCCCATTTTTTCCAGTAAGTAGCAGCAGACTGTTCTGCCTTACAGCCTGGTTCTGCCTTCTGAGGCCTCCTGCTTTGGCAAGAGCAGAGGAGAGTAACAGAAGAACTGGTGAGAAGAATGCTAATCTCTAATTTCAGAGGGTTAATCTTTGATTTTATCTTTCCATTTTTTATATGGAAAAAACCCCCCACACCCACACCTCAACAAAATAATTTAACTTTGTCATTGTGAATTAAACTGGTTTTGGTATGAAATGCACCCTGACCAAACTTACTGCTAACAACACCTGCAAATAGAAACCCAATCCTTTTCTCCCAGGACATCATGACATTGCACACCTCGACTAAGAATTTCAAAACCCCCAAACTTATTTGCGCCTTTCCTTTTGGAGACTGCTCTTAAAACATATTCTCGCAGGCACTGCGCTTGTGACCTAGACAGGGAAATGGCAGGCAAGGAAGACAGCTTTTTGGAAAAAAATCGTTGTTGTCAGTGTACCAGCAAATGCTGGCTAGAAATGAGCACAGGCATGTTTTATTGCACAGGGTCAGAGAGTGGCGTGTACAGCACGGACAAGGCAGAAAATCACTTGCTCTGGCAGGGCATTAGGGCCTCCACCTAGAAACCTCCACAGGAGTCTTTGGAAAAATTCATCCACGTGCCGGAGAGTGCAGAAGTACTGCAGAGGTGTCCAGCGGAACTAGAAGGAGAAACCGAGGTCCCTTGGCCTTAGCCAGAGAGCAGATGGGAGCTCCTGAGCAGAACTAAGGGGGAGCGCTTTTCAAATAAAACCATCAGTGCAGACTCTTAGTTTTCCACGTCAGTCTCAGTAGAGGCCCTGAAAAATCTGGATGGAGTCAAAGAATTGGTACTAGAATAATATCTTGAATTCCCTCTGCTTTACTTGCATTTTTGAGCGACTGAACCCGAGTCATCTTTGAGAAATGCTAATCTGATTCTATGAGGCACCTTAATGTTTCAAGACGTGTTTTGGTTGTTGTCAAGAACAAAGAGAGGTGGGCCAAGCACAGCCCACACAGGAGAGCCCCCTGCTCAGGAGAGCTTCCCCCTCTCATCTCTGCTCATGTTTTCACATAATAAGAAATTGGTGGGTTTGCTTCAGGTTATTCTCTCTAGAAGCCAGAGTTAAGCAGATTGATCAATTTTTAAGCACCAAAGTTATGTTGGTCCTGTTCCGTTCTCTTAGCATCTCACCAAACTCGCTATTCTGAGAGAACTTCTGCCTTTACAGCTGCGTCCCAGTTCAGGCCTTTTAAAGGAAAGAAAGATATAATGAGTGCTCGCTTGCACGCCCTCTGCCCTGCTCAGCATCACGGCTTTCCTGACACACACTTTCTGTGTGCCTGCAGGGTAAGTTCTTGATACCTCAGATACCTGTTGTTATCTTGCACCCCTTTGGTCCCTGGGTGCTGGATGACATTTTCATCCTTGCCTTCAGCAATTTGACTTATTTTTCGCTTCCTGCATCTAAGGCACCTTCTTTTCTTTAAGGCGTTAAAGAATGTGCAGTTAAGTCACCTTGGTCCGTTATTGCACACAACCATGGGTGTGCTGGAAACACACGTAATGGGAATTTTTTTTCTCTTAGCCCTGGCATTGTTTCTTCAAGGAACCGCTCCTTCTCTTCCTTTACCTCCCAAGGGATTTTTGCCTGCCAGTGCTCGGAGCTTATTCAAGCCTGCCAGTTCTCTGCGGAAAAGAGGTGTCAGCGGTGGGTTCTCTTCTAATGCAAAAAATAAGAAGAACACCCCCCCACGCTAGTGTCAGCTTCATTGAAAGGGAAGCCCTTTTCCTTACGTTGGATCTGTCAGCTAGTGTGTAGGCATAAAGCAGCACGCTGAGCGCTCTTCAGCGTGAAGAAGCTTTCCAATATAACTCTGAAAAGAGAAGAGATGAATCACTGAGTGTACTGAAGGTGACGATGTAACTCTTCTCCCTGTCCCAGGCTTAAAAGAGTGAAGCTAAATAAGAGAGAATGGCGACTCTTAAATCTTCAGCAGAATCCATCATTTCCTGCCTGACATTGCAAGAGACAGGTAAGGAATGCCCTGCCTCCCCTCTGCTCAGGCAATCACACCTTGGGGAAAAAACGGAGTGTGAGAAGAGTCACACTCTTTGAGGTCAGTCCCTTTACATCCGAACAGGGAGGCCGACCTCTTGAGAGTGCTCTTCTCCAGCAAAGAAACTGTGCAGTCTGGTGTTGTTTGGGGAATGCTCCTCTCAAGGTAGTCCCAGGGAACTTGATGTGTGCTCAGTTGGCCTAAGGAAAAATACTGATGAGCTACACTTAGTGATTTAAGTATCAGTCGTTTTAGCATGGTAGTCACCTTTCTTACCCTGGCAGCAGCTAAAGGCTGCAATTGGGAGGGCATGGTTTATTGGATGCGGTCTTAATTTGCACCAGCTGCTGAACAGCTGAAATCTGTGGAAAATATTGTTAAGAGAAGAAAGTTGTTAGCTGACAAATATAAGCTCTGGCCTGGAAATTCACGGTAGCGATTACTTGAATGGAAGAAGCCAGAAATAAGGATTAGTGACATAGACAGAGCAAGGGCAAAGTAATCCTGATTCCTTGCTTGCTTATTTACTATTACTGGTGAAATAAAGACAAATATAGCTAACACTAGACTTGAAGCACTGACTTTCCTGTAACAGTATCTTTTGGTGACGATATCAAGTGGCATTTACTGTCTATGTTGCAGGAGCCACGTGCTTCCTGGGAGGAATCGGGGGAGCCCAGAGGGCTGGCCAGCAGCGCTGGGGTGTGGGGAGAGCCTGTGGGACTTTGTCCTGCAGCCTCCCAGGGAGGCACGAGGTGTTACCAAGTGAACCCACTTGCCGCATGTGCCTGGAGACATCTGCCATGGCCAGCGCGACCTGAGGGGGCCACTGGGGCCCTGGGAAGACACTGTGCCGAGCAGAAGACAAGAGATGGGGGGATGGAGCGGGTGGTGGCGTTGCGGTAACCCCAGACGCCTGTGCTGGGGCTGCAGCGCTGCCGGGGTGAGCGCCTCGGGAAAGGATGGATGCTGTGGCATCCCCGAGCCATAGACTGTGACGTCACCAAACAATGATGTCACCGATTCCCCGAGCGATGGGTTCTCTCGTCACCGACGGATGGCCTGAGATGTCCCCCAACGACGGACTGTGATGTCACCTAGCGATGGATTGTGACCAGGCGTCCCCTGCTGCTTATATTCGGGCGCCGGGCCACACCCAGCCGGTTCGTGCCCGCACTCCGGCTGAGCAGTTGGCGAGGTTTGGAGTGTTGAGCGAGGCCTTTGGTGCTGGTGTTGTGCTCGGGGAGTTGTTCTGTGCAGCTCTCAGTGCCCGACCCCAGAGCCGTCGGAGGACTCCCCCCGGCCCTGCCAGGTTCAGGCAGCCGGGGCACCCAGGAGGCGCGCTCGCAGCAGCGCAGGTGAGCTGGGAGGGGGCACCTCACCCTGGGGGGCTGCCAGGGTTTCCTCCTTGAGGGACCTGGGCATGTCTTCCACCAGCCAACGGGCCAGCCAACGCTCGTGGCCTCTCCTCCTTTTCTAGCGTGACGCCCGCTGCTGCAGCGCCAGTGAGAGAGAGCAGCTCATCATCGCCAGCTCCCCCCAGCCCACCGCAGAACATGGAGGCCATGGCCACGGAGCTGGAGGACCGCTGTCCCATCTGCCTGGGCAGCTGGGAGGAGCCCAGCTTCGTGATGCCATGCCTCCACCGCTTCTGCTACCCCTGCATCCTGCGGTGGGCTGAGACCAAGCCCGAGTGCCCCCTCTGCAAGAGGGGAATCCGCTCCATCTTGCACTCGGTGCGGGCGGACGATGACTACGTGGAGCACGTCGTCACACCACCCGTGACTCCACCAGCCATCGTCCGCCAGGGGGGAGGAGCTCCCAGGCACCCAGCCGCCCACCACCTCCATCACCCTGGAGCACCCCAACGGTGGGCTGCAGAAGGGCTGCCCAGGCGTCCTGTGGGTGGCCTCTACACCCCAAACTGGATGAGCGGTTTGCGAAACAACTCAACGCTCATCCAGATCCTGCAGCCCCTGGTCCAACGGGAGCAGGAGATGATGTTTGCCACCCTCATGGGCACCCCAAACAACCGCGGGCTGGAGAGAGAGCTGCCGGGCCGGATGCTGGGGGTCTCCCGCCAAAACCTCACGGCGACACTGGCGCGACAGCGTGCACGTGTCGCCGTGGAAGGGCGCAGCAGAGAGGCCCACCGTCTGCTGGGACGACGGGACGCCCGTGCTGCCGGGGGGCGGGAGGGCAGCCCCGCGGGCATCCCAGGCCCTGCTGCCTCCCAGGGAGGGTCTCTCGCCCCCAGCACAGCCCCCTCCGGCAGTCCTGCGAGACCCAGCACGGAGGAGCTGCCTGGCACCTCGTCCGCAGCCCGTGGTGGGGGTCCCGGCAGCCAGCCCTCTGCTCCCGTTGCCATCCCCGCGGAGCAAGAGGAGCCCCAGGAGGAGCCAGGGCAGGCTGTGCCCGGGCCCTCCACTTCCAGCCAGGGCACTGAAGGCTCCCCTGAAGGGCCACGGCGACCCCCAAAGAGGAGGACCGGCAGCTCCGACGCCTCTCCAGCCAACAAGAGGCCAGCACCGCGGCGGTGACCCAGCAGGGTGCCTTGGGGGACGGCCAGACCAGGACTGGGCCATCAGCTGGGGCCTGCACCAGCCATCAAGAGCTCCCAGCCCCCCAAATCCCAACATCCCAATAAAAGACAAGCATGAAAACTACAGAGCAAGTCTCAGTGTTTCTTTGCCAAGAGGGTGGTCAGAGGCTGCAACAGGCTTCCTAGAGAGCTGGTGGCTGCCCCATGCCTGTCAGTGCCTTACAAAGAGGCATTTGGACAAGGCCCTGCATTCTTTGATGACTATAACCTGTTAGGGAGGGAGGGGATCCACCTGTCCGGAAGAGGCAAGGCAATCTTTGGCAGGAGGCCGGCCAACTTGGTGAGACGGGCTTTAATCTGAAGGACTTGGGGGCTGGGGTCCAATGCTCGTGCCATTGCATCCAACTGGGGAATAAGCCAGCAAATAACCAGAAAGACAGGGAAGTACTGGAGAGAGTCCAGCGGAGGGCTGCAGAGATGATGAAGGGACTGGAGCATCTCTCCTGTGAGGAAAGGGTGAGAGAGCTGGGTGTGTTTAGCCTGGAGAAGAGAAGACCGAGAGGGGATCTTACGAATGCTTATAAATACCTAATGGGTGGATGTCAAGACCATGGGCCAGACTCTTTTCAGTGGTGCCCAGCAACAGGACAAGGGGCAATGGGCACAAACTGGGACACAGGAAGTTGCATCTCAATATGAGAAAAAGCCTTTTCTCTGTGAGGGTGACAGAGCACTGGACCAGGCTGCCCAGAGAGGTTGTGGTGTCTCCTTCTCTGGACATACTCAAAACCCGCCTGGACGAGATCCTGTGCAACTTGCTCCAGGTGATCCTGCTCTAGCAGGGGGGTTGGACCAGATGACCTCCAGAGGTCCCTTCCAACCCCCACCATTCTGTGATGCTGTGATTTTACGACTCTGTGATTCTGTGTAATGGGCTTTAACTTCTGGTCAGCCGGGGACTGATCAGGAACCTTCTACACTTTTTCTTTTGAGAGCTCTAGAATCTAATGTCCTAGTTCCATCAGGATTGCTTCTACGCCAGAAAGAATATATTCTGCTGAATTTGGGCCACCATCTGCTGGGTAACTGAGAAGTCAAAATATGCCCCAAATCACTTGTTAATCAAGTGAAGGGTGGAAAGGAAATGCGGGGTGATTCTTTCTTTAACTGCTGGATTCTCTTCAGCCACATGCGGGTTTCAAGCATTGCTAATCCAATCTCCTATTCCTATTATCGGTAAGCAGTGATGGTAAAAACCGTGCTGTATTATTTTATATGATGCATTTTTCAAACAGAGCAACAGTTTCCTTGTAGAAGTTTGCTGAACTGATTGCATGAGTGCTATTTCCTACACATACTTGTACTCACAAAACATCATATCTTTTAAATCAAAATTTTTTTCTTCTTGAATGTAATTATAAAATGAAAAAACGCATAATTTAACTTTTCCCCCAGAAAATTCCCTGTGCTTGTAGAGTGTTTATTTGTTTGTTTGTCGTTCCCTCACCATCACCACCACCCCCCCTTAAAATTCTAGATAGTCTGGACAGGACACTTTATATAAATTGGTTGCTATTTCTGCCAAAGACACAATTCTTTTGGAAAACCTTCTGCCATCAAGAGCTAGCTACTCTTTGCACAACTCATTCCAGCTACATATGGCCGGAAATCAGCAGGTAAAAGATAATGTTACTCTAATGGAATGTTTAGCAAATAATTCAGAAAGCAAGCCGAGAAGCAGCTTCTGTCAAAGGCTTTTCTAACGAAGGATATAAAATAAAACAAAACGGTGTCATAGTAACTTGGTCCCGAAGATGCCTCATGATGGTTTGAATTATAATGAAATGCCACCAGAAGCCATCAGGCTGTACCCACAGTATTGTTTCACAAGGTGGCACCATTGCTCTTCGTATTACGCACGTCCGTTTTTCCTCGGCCACCAGAGAAGTGGTTCACATCCCCGTGCAGCTGTGAAAGAGCCTGCTTGTCTGCAGTCACAGAAGGCATAAGCAAGGTAGGTAGCCTTTGTGCCCAGCCCAAGGCTTGTTGAAATCGAGCGGCTTTCCAGCCTCTTCGATGGGAATTTAGTAGTTTATCCACAGCGGGTTTATAATTGCTTGTAATTTTCTACGTTATTTTTACAGACGTAATTTTCTCAAGGACAGCTTACCCTGGGTGCACTGCCCTCCCTTTCTGTCTTTGTTTTGAATTTGACAATTTTGCCGTACCATCATGCGGCAGATGGGACACACTTTCTGGTGTGATATGTTACTACCTGAACCCACTTGGACTGATTTGGGTAGCAGTCTTGTCTGCAGGACTTCACAATCCTACACAGGTTGAGTAGCTCTTTTCGTAAAATTTTGGCCACCACTCTGAAAGGTGATCTTGAAAAAGCAAGACGTACTTCCGTTCATCAGGCATTGCAATTGCAATTTCAAATGGCAACTGCGCCTAGAAAACCAGAGAGGTGATTCTAGTGAGAAATAAGGGAATGCCACGAACAAGGAATATTTGCCCAACTCTCCTTAGCTTCAGTGCTGAAAAAAAATTCCTCAGCTGATCAATGGCAGGTCCTTTGAACACATCCCTTTGAAACAGGCATCTCGGCACAAACATGGCTTGTCATTCATTACTTCTGTGGAAATCTTTCTCTTCGCCAAAAGGTTACCATGGAGCTAACAGAATAATCCAATTAATATCAGTTTTCAGGTGAGGAACTCACCTCCCCCTGTTTGGCACAGAATTGTTAAGTCACACGATTTTCTGATGCCACCAGTGCACGTGAAGGGATGTAGCCATCTCTCAGCAAGCATCATCCGGTGCTGAGCTGACAAAGCAGAAAACATACTCTTCATCATATTGGGTGCCTAGATTATGCATTGTATAGCAAATGTTTTGGAAGGGGAGGAGGAAAGAGGAATCTAGAGTTACAGCTCTTCCATTTTCCAATCCCCTCTGAAAGCTCTCCTGCCAGGCTTTCTAATCCCGTGCGTGATTAGCTGCAGCAGACAAGATATTAAACTTCTCCAGAGAAAGAAGCTCATAATGCTTATCTCTCGTCCGGCTTTTCAGAAATCTTAGTATGATTACTAATAAACTCAGCTAGTAATCAGAACTAGAAGCTGAATTGACACATCCGTAATCCTACCAAGTTCAATGAGACTGCTTCTAAGTTGCCCCGGTTTTGGCTGGGATGGAGTTAATTTTCTTCCTAGCAGTTAATTCTAAAACACAGCACTACGCTGTGTTTTAGAATTAGGATGAGTTGACAACACACTGATATTTTGGTTGTTGCTAGGCAATGTTTACACTAAGTCAAGGACTTTTCAGCTTCTCAGCAAGGAGGCTGGTGGTGCACAAGAAGCTGGGAGAGGACACAGCTGACCCAAACTGGCCAAAGAGATATGCCATACCATATGACACCATGCTCAGTATATAACTTGGGGGAAGCTGGCTGGGGCTTTAGATGGTGACTCAGGAACTAGCTGGGCATCACTAGTCTGCAGATGCTGAGCAATTGTGCTGTGCGTCACTTGTTTATTATGTTATCTTTATTATTCTTATTCTCTTCCTTTTCTGTCATATAAAACTGTCTTTATCTCTACCTATGAGTTTTACTTTTTTTTTCTTTTTCTGAGTCTCTTCCCCATCCCACTGGGATCAGAGGGGGAGTGAGTGAATGGTTGTGTGGTTGTTTTAGCTGGCTGCCAGGTTAAACCATGACAAAAGTAAATACAAAACACATACTGCAGAAGTGTGTTGTCATTAGAATTCTTGATATTTTGCTTTAATGTTTCAGTACAATTCTTTATATTCTTAATCCAAACTTTGGAAATTAATCTCTAAGAGCAGGAGGGAAACATGACATAATATACAAATTAAAACTTTGTTTTACTAGATTTATATAACAATAGAACAATATTGCTGTAACGTTTAACGCAAAGGGTGAGACTTTTTTCATCCTGACATTTCAAGTTGCATACTAGAAGGACATTCCATTAGGTGCCTTTGATGTTAAATCTGAGGAAAAGTGATATTTGAGTAAAATTCCTAGCAAATTTGGAAAAAAAGTTTGCTATAAACTTGTTAATATCCTCTTCAATTCTTAAAAAAGGTCTACATAAAACAAAACATTGTAGGAAACTCACCAGACCAACACGCCTAGGATCAGAAGAAAGCTTATACAAAAGACTGCTGGGCTCACCGCTCTCTCCTTCTAATTTTTCCTTTTAAGATGTTGCATGGTTCAGTGACACTACATGGAAAAGGGCGTGTGCATGTTTTTATTGTCACTTTTGTTTTGGCTGACTTATAGTGGAAGATAACTATCCAGTTCTTCCTCTGGGAGCAATAGCTGCTCACCTCTCTAGGCTTCCTGATGTTGCTTTTCTAGGGTTTTCTTCTAAGTGTTTTGGTTTTGTTTTTAATTTAGTTTAGATTTTTATTTAGTCTGTGAGATTTTTCTTTTAAAATGGCTTGAACAACCTGCAGAGGTTTTGGCATCCACTTCTCAAGCAGTACCCTCTGCCTTCACAAAACAACACAACAAAGTATATGCCATGCAGCTTCCTCGCATGCGTTGCTTCAGCCTGCAGATTAGCCAGTAAGGTATTTTTGTACAGAGGATACAGCTATTGCTATTAGAAATTAATCTGGTATTTTACCCTCTTTTGTTTCTTTTGTTTCCCAGAAGAAAAAAAAAAAAAAAGAGAAAAGAAAAAGATGACTTCTTGTGGCCAGGTTGATAAAATGGTGGTGTTACCTTTGGTATTACAGCAATTAGTAAAAGCTATTTCAACAAGAACTTTTTCTGCCTTATGAACATATTTTAAAATTGTGGAAGAAAGCACTACACACGTTCTTTTCCTACTGTAGATACTGTAGGGAAGTTATGTTAAGCAAGAAAGGCTTTTACTTTCAATCTTAATCTTTCTGCATACTGTCGGTGCCCAGAGTACATTGAGAACCAAATGTTTCTGCTGAGGTCTTTAAAAGAGAGATTTTCTGTCATGCTCTTTACAATTGCAGCTACCTCTTTTCCGGCATTGATGTACATGGCTTTCTGTCTTTCCTAATCACATAGGGAGATGCAGCACATTGCTGACTTTCTTTCAAAGGGCAGAAATCACTCGGCTTAATCCTTATGTCTGCCGCTAGAATTGTAGGCAATAAGGTGTGACCAAAATGTTAATTCAGGAAACAACACTGCATTCTCTAGTATCAGAAATGTGCAAGAACCTCTAAGAAACAGACTCCTTCCGCCAACAGTTCCCCTGGGGTGAACAGGTCCTCAATTGCCCTGAAACATTCTCCAGATTCCCCTGCTTACGATTCTTTCAGGAACATTATCCCAAAACACCCAGGTAAGGTCAAAGCACGCTTCTTGGGATGACAGTTGCAGACCGTGCTTCAGATTTGGAAACCTCCAGGTTTTGCAGCATTTTGGAAGAGTCTTTTTCCCTGCAGCCTCTACCAGTGCCTGCATACTGTGGCTCCAGAGAGTGCTTCCCTGCTTCCAGGTGAGAGAGTCTCTGTCAGCACAAGAGTTGCCCATGCACCATACAGTCTCATCCTGTGGCTTCAAAGGAGAAGATGCCATGCCTGTGGACTGGGAGGATGCCACAGTGCTCTCCAGCCACGTGCCTGATCTGATGTCAGGATCAAAGCCTGTGCGGTGAGCTACAAAACATATCTGCGTTACAGGTTAGACGGCATGAGGGTGCAATGGACCTGCGATGCTGGGAAAGATGCACCCTTCCTAACTTATCTGAGTATTGCCTATGGAGATCAGCCCCTCTGGGGAGAAATCATACACAATCTCCCAAACCTGCTGAAACCACTTGAGACTCTGCCTTCCGTATGAGTCCACAGCTGTTGCAGTACCTGAGGAGGCAGAGAGTAAATACTGCTGTTCTCTACACAGGACCATTTACTATATCCCACATTGTGTTGGGTTTGCGTGGCAAGGTTTTGGTAGTGGGGGAGCTACAGGGGTGGCTTCTGTGAGACGTTGCTAGAAGCTTCCCCTGTGTCTGACAGAGCCGATGCCAGCCGGCTCCAAGACAGACCCACTGCTGGCCAAGGCCGAGCCCATCAGCGCCTCTGTGGTAACATATTTAAGAAGGGAAGAAACAAGTTAGAGAGAGCTTTTGCAGGCAGAGAGAGGAGTGAGAAGATGTAAGAAACTCTGCAGACACCAAGGTCAGTGCAGAAGGAGGGGCAGGAGGTGCTCCAGGTGCTGGAGCAGAGATTCCCCTGCAGCCTGTGGTGAAGACCATGGTGAAGCAGGCTGTCCCCCTGCAGCCCATGGAGGAAGGATGAGGGGGTGTAGAGATTCCACCTGCAGCCCGTGGAGGACCCCATGCCGGAGCATCTGGAAGCACCCGAAGGAGGCTGTGGCCCGTGGGAAGCCCATGCTGGAGCAAGCTCCTAGCAGGGACCTGTGGCCCCATGGAGAGAGGAGCCCACGCCAGGGCAGGTTTGCTGGCAGGACTTGTGACCCTGTGGGGGACCCGTGCTGGAGCAGTCTGGTCCTGAAGGTCTGCACCCCATGGGAGAGACCCACGCTGGAGCAGTTCATGAAGGACGGTAGCCCGTGTGAAAGACTCCACGCTGGAGCAGGGGGACGATGAGAGGAGTCCTCCCCCAGAGGATGAAGAAGCAGCAGAGACAACGTGTGATGAACTGACCGTAACCCCCATTCCCCGTCCCACTGTGTCGCTGAGGGGGGAGGAGGTTGAAGCCGGGAGTGAAGTTGAGCCTGGGAAGATGGAAGGGGTGGGGGGAGGTGTTTTAAGATTTGGTTTTATTTCTCGTTCCTCTACTCTGTTTTGCTTAGTAATAAATAAGATGAATTTTCTCTTTAAGTTCAGTCTGTTTTGCTCGTGATGATAATTAGTGAGTGATCTCTCCCTGTCCTTATCTTGACCCACAAGCTTTTTGTTATACTTTTTCTCCCCTGTCTAGCGAAGGAGGGCAGTGATAGAGCGGCTCTGGTGGGCACCTGGCACCCTGCCAGGGTCAACCCACCACACAAATATAGGTGGGAGCATGTATGGATTCATAAGAGAGTGTGATTTAGTCTCATTTATTTATATTCTAAGATGAGAGAGAAAACTACTACAAAATACAGAAAAAATCAACAGCTTGCAAGAGGAGCAAAATAAAACAGGTTAAATACAATTTACATATAAATTGCCAATGTAAAGTTGTGTCACAATAATTCTTCATAAATAAACGTTGCAAAGGTGAAATCTGAAAGGGTTTTCATAAGCATGGATTTCACAGCCTCGCCTATCACACATATTATTTCAATTTGGCTTTAATCCAAAAATAAATTACAGGACTACGGAGTTCACGTTTATCTTTCATTAAATTGCAGATTGAATATGTTCACTTCACAAGTAAAAGATGGGTTTGGTAACAGCTGATGTTGCAAACTCATCTTGAATCTAAAATTCAGGCTACTGCTGGATTTTCAGAACTGCACATAATTCTGTAAGATATAAAGGATTTGCTTTCAGTAATGCCCGTTGCACTTCACTGATGGCTCTGTGGACAGTAGGGAAGGAGCAAGGTCCTGCAGTCAAATTCCTGCTCCAGTAGCTGTCATTGCTCTGCAAGGAAACAGTGGCAAGACCATGAGTGTGTGAATGTGACTGAATATACAGAAGGAGCTGATCTCTCTTGAAAGAAATGGCAACATTTATGCAAGATCTGGCTAGGTGCAGTGCCCAGGAAAATCAACAGAAAAGGCTTTAATCAAATGCCCTCAGATGGCTGTGAGGCTTAATGGCTTGGAGCAACAATTACTTTCCAAAATCAAACTGTATGTAGAAATGCAAACGGCTATAGTATCAGATGTTGCGATCATGCAGGCACCACATAACAATACCAAGTTTGGCATAAACACCCTCGGGTTTTAGAACACAAGAATAAAAATAAAGACCATTAAACTATTTCTTAGTTAATATACCATTAATGCATGTGATTACCCAGATGTACCAATGAATAAATATATGCTGATGAAAATGTTAAAGGACAGTTGGCAGTTGCAACTACTGCTCTGTAAGTGATGTGTATATGCCTCTACAGTAATACTGAATGCCCCAGGGGAATTTCAAGCTTAATGTTTTCAAAAGTTTCCTCTGCAAGACAATTGAAATGTCTTTGTCTTTTGCAGATGGTCACGCTAGCTCTGACATGAGCCATTTTTGTGGGGTTGGGCACATAACGGTCTACCACTTAAAGCCCAATGCTATAAATTTTCTGTGAGCTCACACAACTAAAAGGGAACTATTCCCTGCTTCCTGGTGATATTTTAAAGAACAAAAATGAAAAAGCAGTGAAAAAAGTTTTGTTTTGGCTTCAAAGACTGAGACCCTACCGCAAAATTACGAGACCTGTCTGATTAGTGATACAAAGAGCGCCAGTCCTTTCAATAAGGAATATGTCAGACTTGAGTTCTTCCTCTCTTGCATCAAGCAGATCCATTTGTCACCATTTTTTAAGGCTTTTTTGTTTTCTTTTGAAAATGGCATTCATCGCCATCACTCCTTCTTAACTTCCTAACAGAGCTCGAATGGATTGTAGTGGCTGCAACAACATAATTGAAGCCATCCCTAAGGCTGCTTTTTGAGTTCACACAATATGTGTCCAAGATCCTCTTAAAAAGAACACAAAATAGATATCTGAAATTGTTTTCCATCTCTGATATTCTCTGAACTAGTTCTTCATACCTCAAAATCTAAACAAAAAACCTAATTCTACATTAAAGGTGGTGTTGGTCTTCCTTGGGGGAACCACACTTCATATGACTTCCAATCCCACACACATACAAACAAAACTCAGACAGAAAGCTGAGACACTCATCATGCCAACAATCCCTAGTAAATGGCTTCTTAGCTGGCATGGCACTAAGTTGCTTTATTGACAAATACCATAACAGCTACTTGATCTTTGATGTGAGCGCCTAAATTAATGCATATCTTTAATCTTACTATTCCATAAAGCTCTCTGATGGCTCATGGATAACTTGTTGACCTGGCGGTGCTGGTTGACAAGAGGCTGAACACGCGCCAGCAGTGTGCCCAGGTGGCCAAGAAGGCCAACAGCATCCTGGCTTGGATCAGGAATAGCATGGCCAGCAGGAGTAGGGCAGTGATTGTGCCCCTGTACTCAGCTCTGGTGAGGCCGCACCTTGAGTGCTGTGTTCAGTTTTGGGTCCCTCAGTACAAGAAGGACATTGAGGTGCTGGAGCATGTCCAGAGAAGGGCAACAAAGCTGGTGAAGGGTCTAGAGCACGAGTCTTATGAGGAGCAGCTGAGGGAACTGGGGTTGTTTAGCCTGGAGAAGAGGACGCTGAGGGGAGACATTATTTCTCTGTACAATTACCTCAAAGGAGGTTGTAGTGAGGTGGGTGTTGGTCTCTTCTCCCAAGTAACTAGCAAAAGGACAAGAGGAAATGGTCTCAAGTTGCATCGGGGAGGTTTAGATTAAATATTCGGAAACATTTCTTCACGGAAAGAGTGGTCAGGCATTGGAACGGGCTGCCCAGAGAGGTGGTGGAGTCACCGTCCCTGGAGGTGTTCAAAAAACATGTAAATGTGGCACTTCAGGACATGTTTTAGTAGGCATGGTGGTGTAGGGTCAACGGCTGAACTTGATGATCTTAGAGGCCTTTTCCAACCTTAAGATTCTATGATTCTATGAAGTAAAAGTACTGATTTACATTTAGAAGCACAGGTTCAAAATCATTAATATGGTATTAAGCTTGTCATGCTTACCATGATTATGGAAAGGATGTGTTTGAAATTGTGTCCATTTTACACTTCTTTTTAATATCAAAGTTAATTTTATTAAGCCTAAACACATTGAAACATAACTCAAAATATAGTTTCCCCTTGGAATGAATCTTTACACTTGAAGGGGCTACAGTGAAGAGAGACATTATGAAATTCACTGTTTGTGACTCACATATTTACACAGAACCACAGAATGGTGGGGCTTGGAAGGGACCTCTAGAGATCATCTAGTCCAATCCCCCTGCTAAAGCAGAATCACCTGGAGCAGGTTACACAGGATAGCACCCAGGCGAGTTTTGAATCTCACCAGAGAAGGAGACTCCACAACCTCTCTGGGCAGCCTGGACCAGTGCTCAGTCATCCTAACAGTAAAGAAGTTTTTTCTCATGTTCAGATTGATCTCGTCCAGGCGGGTTTTGAGTATGTCCAGAGAAGGAGACACCACAACCTCTCTGGGCAGCCTGGTCCAGTGCTCTGTCACCCTCACAGAGAAAAGGCTTTTTCTCATATTGAGATGCAACTTCCTGTGTCCCAGTTTGTGCCCATTGCCCCTTGTCCTGTTGCTGGGCACCACTGAAAAGAGTCTGGCCCATGGTCTTGACATCCACCCATTAGGTATTTATAAGCATTCGTAAGATCCCCTCTCGGTCTTCTCTTCTCCAGGCTAAACACACCCAGCTCTCTCAGCCTTTCCTCACAGGAGAGACGCTCCAGTCCCGTCATCATCTCTGCAGCCCTCCGCTGGACTCTCTCCAGTACTTCCCTGTCTTTCTCGAACTGGGGAGCCCAGAACTGGACACAGAACTCCAGATCTGGCCTCACCAGGGCAGGGCAGAGCAGATGGGGAGGATAACCTCACTCGACCTGCTGGTCACGCTCTTCTTAATACACCCCAGGATACCACTGGCTTTCTTGGCCACAAGGGCACATTGCTGGCTCATGGAGAACCTATTGTCCACCAGGACTCCCAGGTCCTTCTCTGCAGAGCTGCTTCCCACCAGGTCAACCTCTAACATCTACTGGTGCTTGGGATTACTTCTCCCTAGGTGCAGGAGCCTACACTTGCCCTCGTTGAATTTCATTTGGTTCCTCTCCGCCCAGCTCTCCAGCCTCTCCAGGTCTTGCGGAATGGCTGCGCAGCCTTCTGGTGGATCGGCCACTGCTCCCAGCTTAGTATCGTCAGTAAACGTCTGTCCGGGCCACTAATGAATATGTTGAATAAGACCAGAGCCAGTATTGACCCCTGGGGCACACCACTAGCTGCAGGCCTCAAACTAAAGTCTGCACTGCTTATCACAAGCCCAATTAAAATGAAATGGCCAATCAATACAACCAAACAATGTATGCTATTTAAAAAGGTCATGGAAAAGTTAGATATTTTCATATGTCTTTTACAAGGCTCCACTCTGATTAAAAACAATATTTAAGCTACTGACTTACATCATTCAGCCTTTCTCAAACTTAAGCCACATTTCTTTTTTTCTCTCTGCTTTTGGTATATGAATGCCAAAACCTCAATTTTTCTAAATATCTTGGGAAGGTCTAGTGCCATAACTTTATTGTTGTACAGTGCTAGAAATGATGAAAACAACCCTTTTTTTCCCCCACTATTTTCTCTTCAAATAAGTTCCTGTCTTGGTCCATAGTTATTTTTTGTAGAGGGTAAATGTACTTAAGGGAACATGCCTCTTACTGCACAGGTAGTTGTGTGGCAGGCTGTATTTGTACAGCAGAGTCATCCAAACTTGCAAAAGATAAAACTGGTGTGATGACACTTCACTCAAACAATTCTGAACTTGGACAGACCTCCCTAGCTCTGGACAGCATCGTAGATTGTTTACTGGCCCGAGTCAGCATCTTAGAGTCCTTTTGGTACAAACCAAATTAGCTCCTACACACAATCTGCTGTCCAGTCAACATAATCCCACAAATTCTAAAACTGTAGATCGTCATGATGTCAAATTATATAACAGTATTCCTGAGCATTTAATAGGAAAGAAATGAACACATCGTAGAGGTGACAATGTTCTGCTGAGATGTACAGACGTAACACTCTTACTTCCAGTAACGTTTAAAAGAATAGAAAAAAGGCTGTTATTTTCTTTTGATTATTAAAGAATTAAAATTACTGAATAGGATTATTATCAAAGTGTTCAAATTACAAATGTACAATATTTAATTTGCCTTCCCTAAAGGTCTGGTCACAGTGAAGAAAACAGAGAAATACACATGATGAGGCCACTAAGTAATCAAGCAGAGTACACGTCTTTCCTTTCTCAAGGAATACAAAGAGCTGGTATCCAGAGACTGTGCAAACCAGCATCAGTGGCCTACAATACTCCGCTCCTACTTTTTACTCGTTTTACCAGACTACGTTACTCCTTACAGCCCTATCACTACTCGGGATACAAGCTGATAACCATAACACTTTTTTTTCCGTTTTCAACATTTTGCCTCTGCAGATCAGATTTTTTGGTCAGGAGAACAAACAGACAGTGCATTGGATTAGTCACCTTCTGCACACAGACCTGAATGACCACGCTGAAATCCACTGGCCAAATCAATCCATCCTCCTTTAGAAGTTTGTCAGAGACTGGCAATTGCCATTACAAGAGCAAAACTATTTTTAGCAGACATTTCAGAAGAAATTTGCTTCCTGGAAATGCAGAGAAACCACACTGAATTATCTTTACCAAATACAAACATTACAGTTCCCATTCAAAGAATGTAAGCTATGAATTTGCATTGTCTTTCCATGTGCTGTAGCTAGACAGCTCATGAAGCACAAGCCCAGCGTATTAATAACAAAACCGCTCCAAATTCTCAAAACACTTGCCATGAATTAGGTACGCCACTCTTCACCAGACGCTAACTGGACACGGAGCCATCACTTGTACCCATTAGGTCCAGCAGTCCCAGCATTTTTCAGCCTACTTAGTGCTCTGTTCATCCAGCTTATACTTCTTCAGCTTACCAATGAGAAGAACATGGGAGCACCAACCTCTTCTAAAGTGAAAGTATTCTCAGTCCACCACTCGCCCCTCATCCTCAAAGCCTGTCATTTCATCTTAAGAGGCAGTAAGGCTGGTCAGGCGTTGCTTGCCTCAATACCATCAACTCTTCTTGATTACCTTCCTTCCCTTTGCACGTTTTCCTTGCTATTTGCCTGTTGCAGGGAACGTGCTGCAGTCGTCCCTGAGGATTTGCGCTGTCCGAGGAGGGTGCAACATCCTACTCATCCCAACACAGCTGGAGAACTCCTTCCTGCTCTGCACACCTTGGCAAATTCAGTCATCTCCCTTTTTTGTACCTTCTATATTTAGCACATCTAAGCATAGCACAGAGGTCCCAAGCCTACTGAAAGCCTCCAAAACACTACTTTAGACTAAAGGAAAGGAAAAAAATTCATCCAGGGGAGACATTTCAGGCTCGCTTTCAAAAAAGGTACTGATTTGCAGGTAAGATACGGAGTATGAAAACTAAAGGTTATTACTAGGATGGTGGTGACATCTTTCTGAGTGTGTGCTCAGAAAGCTATTCTGAAGTGAGTTTGCTTTTCTACTTCTGTACCGCACAGGACACAGTCTGCAAAAACAGGCAACTTGCCCAGACAGCGGAACCTCAGCTTTAGCTCACGCTTGCAGAAGTTGCTCTAACCTGCCGCATATTGAAACCTGAGCTGCTTTGCAGTAAGCTTACTGACGATAACTGTTGGTAGAGGTGAAGCCAGAGGACACATTCTCAACTGGAAATCTGCATAAAGGAACGGTATGCGGCATAAGATACATACTGCATTAAAAATAAGACACAGTGTCCCCAAAAATCACCAAGTAGAATCAAAAATTGCCTGAAGTTCGATAATGAGGCAAAACAGTAAAATTGACTGAATAAACAGGATCACATTTTCCAGTCCTTTCATTTCCTCTATGGTAATTTTCCATAGGAAGAGAACAAATCAGCTGAAAACAAACAATTATTTCAAGCCAGAGGGGAAGCATCCAAAGCAGCAGATAACCCCCACGAATTTGAAAAACCCTGGGTTCCAGCCCCACACTGCTCCCCAGAGCCCCGGAAGCCTGTTTGAACTGGCAGGAGCCAGAGCCTCTGCACAGAGAGATGCTCTTGACTTGGACGGTGCATTCGGACTATGGAAAAAGAGCTCTGCTTTCATCCGATGCCTAAAAAGCAAGAGCACCAGGAAAACCTGGGCCTACCAGGTATTACATGGGGGCTACGCAGTAGCACTTCTGCCTAGAAATGGTTGCCGTAAGGTGATCAGGAGTCACTCGGGCTGCAAGTTCAGACTTCTTTTTTCCCCCTGCTGCCCTTTTAAACTGGACCCACACCATGAAATTTTTACAGAAGAAAAGATTTGGTTCCTAAGTGGAGGCAGACCTATTAGAACGGACACCCTCAGCTCTGTCTGACCTAACTGGGCAAGCAACCGGGTGCTACAACCGGGTGTTTCAATCCAGCACTCGACAAGTAGACAAGAGACACGCGTGCATTCTGGAAGTGAAGAAGATGAACAACATCATCAGCCTACCGCACAGACTCTGACGTGACTTCTTCTTGTTGCTGCTAATAGTGAAAGGCTGGGGACTTACAGTCCCAAGAATTTACAGACCAAGAACGCCTGAGTGACAACACTAATCCATTAAGCTGGAAAAAACAGAACAACAAAGAGGAAAACAGCAGCAGTGGCAAATCACTATAAACCATACCTGCACACATTTAAAGTGACTCCCACACTTCCCTTTCATTCACGGATCATTGCTTTTTTGTACAGCTCTATTCATCTTGTGCTGATTTGGGTGCCCAGCACCTCTGCTGTAAAAATAATAAAAAATAAAAACATTAACACCCCGCCCCCCAAAATAAACTAAACCTGGAGGGCTGTAAAGAAATGCCCAATTTGTTAAAGAGACTCAGGGAGGACTTTTTGTTATTAAAACCACAATCGACTAAACCCTTCATTCAAGTTTCCTTTATGGCAGGTGTAAACCCTTAATAAACTGGCTCTTCTAAAGAAAAAGAGCACAGTAGCTACTCCTGCCAAACACAGATCAGGGCTTAACCAGTGGAGCTTTAATTTCACTCAGAACATCCCATCTCCATTACCATGATGTTTGAAACTGACTGCCTTTTGACGTTATTAGCACTGAATAGTCCTTCCACCTTATCCTTTCTTCACCTACTTACGAGAGCCCCAAATGGATCTCCTCTGCTGGCAGCAAGACACGCACAGTCACGCAAAGCCTCCCCTGTTTCCAACTCTAACACCATTTGGTCAAAAGCCCTCAGCTTCACGGCCCTGCCCCAAAGCTCTACATTTCACCCCACACTAGACATACTTGGGTTTTATCCCTTCCTAGGGGACCGCATTTCTTCCTTACTTTCTGCTTTCCTCTTTCAAGCTCTCACTTTGTCACATCCTTCTCCCCTCCATGGGACAAGACGGCGAGACACTTCCACGGAGTTCTTCTTTCTCTCTCTCAAGAGATTTTCAAGTGAGCATCCACTCGGGTACCCTCATTCTGCCTACTAACAACATCTCACAGTCTCGCCTTCCGTCTCCTCGCCTTCTGTCTTCAGCGCTGATCATGCGGACGTGCAAGCTGCAGATGTCATGTTCCCACCCCTCCCCGCTCTTCACCGCTGCGGGGCTTTGCCGGCACCGTGTCACCTGCTGGGTCAGGGCCTTGTCCTCTGAACTCTTTGGAAACAACAGCGTTCCTTGCATCTTGGCTACAATTCCATTTTTCAGCGGCATAGAGAACAACCTCTGCTAGTGGGAAATTCACTTGCAAAGACAGCTTCCGCTCTGAAAATTCCTGTGCGAGCTTCTAAATCATCCAAAAGACAGTGCCTGCCACTTTAATGACTATTTATTTCTAAAGCGATCGGTTTGCTAAAATAGATTATTATGTAATGACATATTGCACAGGTTTTTGCAGAAAAAAATTACTTTATTCTTTTGCTCAAGAAGAATCTGCTTATTTCTGCATGCATACACGTGTGTCTGTATATAAACACACAATATAGTAACTGATGTGATCTGTATTCCAAGGCAACTAATTGGGTTTGTTCATCCCTTGAGTGTGTACCTCCTCCTAAAGCTTTGGAAAAAAGGTTTTAACGAATTTGTCCCTCTAACTACATTTCAGAAACACTTTACAAAACGGTTATAGAAACTCTGCAGCCAACCCAACGGCGTGCACTAGCAGTTCACAATCCAAACAGCCTGTTGAGCTTTGCCTACTATCGATTTGCTTAAACTGCTCACTGTGCACGCATGTAGTGAAAGAAAAGTCACCAGCATGAAGGTCGTAAACCATCTGAACACCAAAAGATTTTAGAATTACTTGTGTTGGATAGAAGTCCAAGGAGTTCAGCTCTCCTACAGGCAAAGGCTGTCCAGTAGCACAGCACGGGATCTCTTTGTGTCATTAGCTGCCAGGACCACAACTTGGTACCTTCTATAGAGACAGCATCTCAACAAGCACTACCCCGAGAGCCCCCTCTTCACTATAGTCCAGAGGCATTCGCTGAGTGGGGATTCAGGAAAGTGAGAACTGCACCGGGTATTGCCAAGATCATTTCTTTCAAACACCAAAGCTCTGCCATAAGTCTCCCATCCAACTCATGTTGTGAACTAACCACATTTAACTGATTAAATCTGAAAGATTTAGAACGCGGAACATGGCTGCAGGCATTCCAGGAGAAACTCTAGGAAAACACACGTTACCATGCTGAAAGCGTTTTTAGTGCTGGGCGATTTCGTCGTCTAGAGAACATTGATGGTACGAATGCGTATGGAATTATTAAACGTTGAAAATGCTCTCTAAAAGCACGTGGAGCAAGATAGGAGAGGGGACAAACTTTCCCGGGGTGAGGACTGACTGCACTTAACCAAACCCTTTGGTGAGCTTTCCTGCTACCACGCGGGTTTGTGTTAGCTGAGAGCAAAGCACAAAAAAGCCGCTACAGCCTCTGCCAAACTCCACGGCTGCATCTCTCCTGCCAGCCAAAGGTTTCCCGTCACAGCTATAAGAAAAGGGTATAAAAAGACAGAGGTTTTGATCCGAGCAAAGAGAGAAGGTGACTGATTCCAGCTCAGCTCACACCACCTGTCATGGGCAGCAGCTTCAACGCCTGCGTGCACACTGGCCTCCCCAGAGCTTCCTCAAGGGTTTTCTGGCTCCTCTCATCCCTGGAATGATGCCCAAAGGGCACCAAAACCACATTTTTCCATACCTAAGGATGTAGCAGCATGCAATGCAGGTCACTGCAAGGAGACTCTGGAGGCAGCTTTAGGCCTACAACTTGCATTAATTTATTTCCTTAGGAAAAGTTGAGTTCTGCAAAAGTTGACATCTCTCTTCCAAGAAAGCTCCCAGAGCTGGCAGCAGCAGACTGCTTGTACGCTGCAAAGACAGAGATATTTGTTTCATATTAGTTGCAGGACTGGTGCCAACCTCCAGACACAGGCATGATCAAAACTCCTTAAGGAATATAGGTACACATGAGATTTAACACACATACGTTTACTACTTATTACTGAGGTGGAAAAGCTCTCAAGAAGCATTAATGCTGGAAATAATCCTCGCATTTGTCGGCATTACGTTTTTAAAAACGTAAAGAAAGAGGTGAATTTCAGTAACTGCAATGATGCACTTTTTCCTGAGGTCAGTTCCCATCTAAGTGTCAGAATGACTCTCCTCTTTCCATGAGTATTCATTCTTCCTGTCCTAGATTACACCACCTACGGTATATAATGGTATATAATTTATGTGCACTTCAAAAAATGCCCACACTGGAGACAAAGGCTAATATATTTCACACGCCCATACATCAGTATTTTTATTAAACACACATTTAAATGAATTTAATGAAACTACTTTAAAAGTCTGCTGCTAAACTTGAAAGGGAGGCATTTATATTACACTTGCGTCATTTTTTAAACAGTAGCTCATCCATTGTCAGCTGAAGAATGATGCGTACTGCCATATAAACAGTGATGTTTGACTTTACTGAAGCTGAAAGAAAGAAAACAGTAATTCTGCTTTTGGTGTACAGGCCTCAGCATTGATTCAAAGACCATCTGAATATAGTGGAAGCCGCTGCCTGATCTTCTGCTTAGTTTCATTTTGCTGGGAAAAAGATCGCTGTTTACACTAGCCAACCCATTACTGCTTACAAAACCAAGTTTTCCCGCACCCAGAAGCGAAGACTGTCCCGCTCAAACCACCAACCATTTATCAGTCCATAGCTCCGCTCTCTCAGAGGAGCAGGCAATAGAAAATGAAAAAAGACAAGCACTCATCACAACAAACCAGCAAAACTACCTGTCGCGGTGGAGATTTTGTTACAGGGCTTTGGTTTAGCAGCAATTTAGGATTTATTAATATTTTTGAGAGTGATCACAGGATTAGGTTGTGTAATTATTAACAGCACTTAATCATCAGCCACTTTAACAAAGCAATTCAATGGCATTTGTTACAATCAAAATAGCGACTCAGTTAAAGACTTGAGGGTGGCGAGTGTCACCCGAAACTTACAGCAGGGTTGCACACACAGATGGAGGTTAAATCAGGTCACACGAACAGGCAGGCAGGCAAACAATCACGAATCAAATTACACACAGACAGACAGACAAATAGTTCTGCACTTAAATACCTCCTTAGAGTGTGTGGATGAAGGCAAATATCAACCTGTTACACACAACAGTGTTGCTGTTTTATTATCTGTACTGATGAAGAGATGCCAAAAACTACTGGACATCTCTCATTACTATGTATTGATCCCCACTGAAGAAAGAACAATAATTACACTACAAAACAGAGAACAATTTTCTCGAAACTGTTTAAAAAATAACAGAGCAACACTGTTTGAGTCTATCCTTGTACTAGTCATTAAAGCTTCTCTTCCCATAGAACCGAAACACTTAATCCAGCAACTATTTTTGTTACCTACCTACATGTGGTAGGGATGAAAGGGATGTAATAAGGATGAAAAGTTACTTCGTTTGTACAAGGTAGTATCTAGTCTGCAGAGAAAGACTTATTTTCACCAAGCTGATTAATATAATTATGGCTAAACAGAAACAACTCAATAAAAATCAACAAGAAAAGCACAAATCCCTTCCTTCCCCAACCCAGGGCGTCACATTTTATCTTCTTTCAAGCTTGAAAGAACACAAAGTGTACCTACACTGAAGGTAACATGGATATTAAAACTGGTGAAACCATCAGCTGGTTTGTTTTCATTGGCCACTCCACAGATTTGTGGCAGAACCTCCAAATAAATCTTTTCAAAGGCCATTTCCAAGGAAAACAGTAGGTCTCCAAATGTCGTTTCGCAATGGAAAATTAGCACTGAAGTGAGGTACTAAAATGATGAGTTTAGTACTAAGCCAAACATTCCAATTAGCAATGGCAAAGTTGTTTTAAAATGAGATGAGTGGGAAGCTGCTGCAGTTCTGGACTTACCTGCAGGAATGCTACTACCGAAGCGTATTTTTGGACACTGAAGTAGGTATCACCAATGCTTAGAAGTAAGAAAAATTTGAGAGGTCCTTTTTAATCAAGTCAATAACTAACCTACACTCAGGAACATATTTTAACATGGTTGTTCCGAGGGCCTCAGTTCAATTTTTCCCCTTCTGAGCTAATGAACTATTACCAGCATTGTATCAGCAGCATACACCACTAACAGACATACTATTCAGATCAATGTGGGAGCGTAAATGGTTTCACATTCCTCAATGCACTAACAAAACACAGTCAGTAGGCGAATACTTTAGAAGGTAACTGCCATCTTTAGTAAAGACAGAATAGCGCAACACTAGATTTGCACATGGGAGTGAGGTTCCTGCAAGCCCACATAGGTCTAGGCACAGCAATTGTTATCGTAATCATCAGTCTCCAGAAACAGCTGGTAACAAGTTAATGACATGAATGTAATAGTCTTTATGACTATTCAACGCTCAAAGTGGAGCAAAAAGGCAAATGTCAATACATTGCATGACTCCTAAAATACACACACACCACCATCCCCACACATATATACACATCTACACACATACACAGAGAACACTGGCACCACATCCTTTTTAATGCACAAACTCATGAAAGAAGTCTTACTTGCGAGGATGCAACTCCCAGTCATGAACAGCTTATTTGTAGTAGCTGTTTTCTAACACGCCAAACTCAACAAAGTCAATCTGTTATTCCAACCTACCTTCTTCCAGCATTTCCCTCTCCTGCTTCTAGCATTTTGTGTAGCTAAAATAATAAAGCCACTGCTGTTCAAAATACTTTTCCAGTGACAAGTTAGGAAGCTCAGGCTGGGCTGGAAGAGTTGATAAGCATACTGAAGAAAGACCAGCCCTTACTCATTCAAGGCTCTCTGACCCATAAAGACCAGACATTTCTTACATCCCTCTACCATGACAGAGTTGTCATCTTCAAGTACACATTAAGAACAGAGTCTGAAGGTATGTTTATTCTTGGGTTTAGCACAGTAAAAACTCAGGCTAACAGGTTTGGAAGAGGGAAGTGAGCACCAACTTACCATGCCCAGGATGGAGGAAAGCCCAATGCATAGTTTCTGTACAGAATTCTTTCTTGAAGGTACAAACAATAATCAATTTTTGCAAAGACATAACAGACATGGTCTACAACTCCAAGCAAACCCCAAGCATCAAAAGCCACAAAAGAAATATACATACTTACACCACCCTCCTGGATACACTAATACTACATTTCCCAAAATTACCACAGCCAAATATTAAGAAAAAATACTTTTAATTGCTTGACAATATTTTCTATTACAGTTAGTTATTACCCTCACTTAGGTGCAATTATTTCCCCTTACCACATGGAGAAAAGTATCTTCAATCACAAAAATTTAGAGTGGAAGAAAAGAAGAATCCAAAATACTAGCGCCTGCTTTTGTTCATTCTAGCAGGATAGATTTATACCTATAAAATTGTTTTAAAACAACAATTAAAATATCAATAGCACATAACAAAACTGTTTCATTTGCCGAGTTAAGCACTCTCCTAAAAGGTATGTCGTCACCTACATCTGTTCCAGTTAATTCCCTGACTTCTGGAACTGAGTCCTCATGCACTTCACGCACTTCAGAAAAGTTTGCACAAAGTTGATAAAAAATGACAGAAAAAGTCACTGTGTTTTATCATGATCAACAATAGGAAGCTGTGCAATTCTGGCAGGGTGAGAGCTGGTCCATCAGAGAGTCCCCTTTGGTGATAAAAAGTTATTATGATAATAAATGTGCTACAGTCTATAGCTAGAAAGAAAATGCTTTCAAGGAAAATAGCCAAAAAACTACGTTAAATTGAAGCTTGAAGCCAAAATGTACATACATACAGAACAGAAATGCACAGATATAACTATGAAGAGACATGAAGAACAAGCTGAAAGCTAAATTCTTAAGCTTTACAGGAGAGATATTGCAGTAAATACCTGGAAGCACAGCTTAAAAGCTCCAAAGGACCTTCACTCATGCCCCTGGGAGCTTGGTTATCAACTAGGCACAAGCTTTAAACATATGCATATGTACGTACAAATACACAGCTCCATGCACACAGATTTACAGTGTATGCCTCGTGTAGCTGTTAAGGCCACACAGACTTCCACGGCATTGCGGCCACGTGTACAACTAAAGAAATGCTGCATTTCTCTGGTACAGCTGCTTCCATGCCATGAGGAGCTTGTTCACACACGCTGCACTCAGAAAGAGCCCAGTGAACAAACACCTCCCTGAGACCAGCAAATGCAGAGTCAGAAGGAGCATCGTCCCTGGCGATCAAGTTAACATCCTTCAGATGTTCATTTGCCCTTGAATGCTTGTAAAAAAATAATAAGAAAGAAACAAAAAGCAAAAATGTTTAGGGACTCAAATGCACCATAAAGCAGTCTTTAAAAATATAAAATCCTTCCAAGTATCAAGTGCACAAAAAAACAAGGCACAAAATGACAATCCTATTTGAAAATTATTAAAAGGAATACTTCCAAGTTTCTAAATCAAATATTTTATCACAAACTAAATATTAAAGAACCAAAACCAAGCAAACAAACCATCTGTCCAGTCAGTAGCTCAGGTTTTAATCTTCAGTATTCTAACTGCCTGGTTAAACCAGCACATTCCAGAAGAGACTTCAGACTTTTTTTTCTTTTTTCTTTTTTTTTTTTTTTATTTTCAAATGTTCTCAGAGGTTACTTTACTGAAGGTAAAACTTCAACCAATGTGGAAAACAACTTTGGAAAATTTGTCTTGAAAGCACTAAATAAAAAATAAATGAAAAGGTAACCTTCCCTTTCCTAGGCTCGTTTCAAGACTAAGTCATACATAAAGCAGCATTCAAGAAGCCTGTATCAGTTACAAGGCTGCTTATCATCCTCCAGATTTCCTAAAATTATACCCCTAGTTTAAGATGTTCTTTGTTTCCTAAAGTATACATATGATTTAAAAGACTTCTTAAAAGCAGGCCAAAAATCTTGTCTTAGTGTGATACTCAGGAAGCCAAAAATACTGCAGCCGGGGTGGGACTACACATTTACTTGCTGCCCAGTTTCAAATGTGTACTAAAGAATAAACAACCTGGGCACTCACCTTGAGCTTAAATCATCAGCCCACACTGGTCAGATGGAATAAACTCCTCAAAGCGTAGCAGTTCTTGCTACATTTTAAATAATGTATGTATTCTTTGAATACTTCATGTTATATAATGAAATCCAATCAGTAAATAAAAGCATATTTTAGAGAATGCGTCAGAGCAGCATATACTGACAATGGCTTAATACATGTCATACCTTCTCACATAAGAACTGAAGATAGGTGGAAACTAGTTTGGTAATGAGAGCCACAGAATAAATAGTAATAAATAAATAAAGTCCGAGGACTAGCTGCACTTCACCCCTATTTGTCTGCTTCCAGAAAACTCCCAAGAAACATACAGAATTGGAGGAGAGCTTGAAAGCTTATTCTTCTAAAAAAAGAAACATATCCTATCTTTGATACCCAGTGAAATACCACGGTAAATAGAAGTACATCTAATTAGCACCTATTTCAAGTAATTTCTGTAACTCTCCTTGTTTACAACTTCCAGCTTCACTCTTTGTGAGCATTTTCCATTTCAGTAGAAGCACATCATTTGATCTCATCAAAAGACATGAATCTGGCAAGTGAAAGTCAGGAAAAAGTTATCTCTGGGAGATTTCTAAGTCAGGACAAGAAGAGATACAAAGAACAGCCCAGGAAAAGGAACAAAATCCGTCAGCTCTGGGCGTTGGGAGGGAACAGGAGGAAACAACCTGTGGACTGTCAGTGTCTTTGAGAAGACTATACACACTTGGAGCGCCTCTGTACTATTTGCTTTACCTGGTAACCTGCAACGAACACTTCATCTTCAGAAAGGCTCAAGCAGGACAGTTTAACAAAACATTTTCTCAAAGTATGACCAATAACCACAATGAAATCTGTACACGTGAAAGGGAAATTTATTTCTGAACACCTAGGAAAGACAAAATTTTGAAAATAAAGATAATTCTGTGAGTATCTATAGAAACTAATGTTTCGCATGTGGTTTGGTTTACTTGATTTTAAGGTAAAGGATCGAAAACTATTTCAGGGTAAACACTAAAAAACATTAGGGTTTCATTGTGCTTTGTTTCAGGGATTCACTTAAAGCACTGAATCCACTGTTGACCCTAAAGCCAACAAGTTCTTCACCTGTAAGTCTCTTTTGAAAAATCAAGCTTACTCCTTGTCTAATGTGACAGGCACTGTCAAGAATGATGATGTGAGGGGTTTAAATGAGATGACTCTTACAACAGTTGTGCCACAATTGTGTCATCTCATGTCAAACTGTTTTTAAACACACTTGACCAGCCAGCCTTCTGCACTAGACTTCTATGGACATACCACCTCCAATATAGCAATTGCACAAAAGTCTGGAGAAAACATTTCCAATAAAATGAGAGCAAACATGAGAAGAAAGTGAACATGGTTAGGTCTAAATTTCCATGTAGGTTGAGAGATGGTTCATGGTACCCATATGCAGAATTAAAGACATATTTTTAATAATTTAAGAACTTTTCCTAAGGTTTTCCTTTTGCTTGTCTGTGGGATGCTTTGGTAATTCAAACAAGAGCTTATTCTTAAAGAGGAAAACCTTTGAAATATTTGCTTTAAGAACATACAAACATGCAACGCAGACCAGAAAGCTGTTAGCTAGCCCACACAGTCCTGCACATAAACAGCTGCTGGCATCTTAGAGGAAAGTGCGTTAAGAGGAAGGTGTATCCACACTTTCTTTACATCATGGACATGCAAACACATCCCCAGAGTCCTCCTGCACCTCGTGAACTCAGCACCAGGAGTCAGAATTACACAGCTGTCAAACTCCAAATAGGCACAAGCAGTATTTCCTCTTGGGGCACCCAATCTGCAAATAAGCCAGAAACCTATGACAAGCTGACTCTCAGTCAGGCTGAGAAACACCCCCCTAGCTCTTGGCTCCACAGCTAAGATGCCATCATGCCAGGGACCACAGCCACGGGCTTGTGTGTGCTGGTGCACACCTCCACGGTAGCTGTGGGAATACCTTCACAATAAAAGCCCCCAAACAAGGTATCTCCAACTCTTGCAGTCCTGCTGAGCCACATGGGGAAACACTTAAGACCCTCAATAACATGTAAGTACCAGAGACAACTCTATTTCCTCACCACAAACTTCCTCAACTCCCAGCCAAGCTCATCTTGCAGGACGTATGGGGTATGGCTGAGATGGAGTTAATTTCACCACAGCAGCCCTCCTGGTGCCGTGCTGTGTATTGGTAGCTAGCAAGGTGTTGATAACACACTGGTGTTTTGGCTACTGCTGAGCAGTGCCAGCACACATCAAGGCTGTCTCTCCAACATTTCTTCCCCTCCTCAGCAGTAAGCTGGGGGTGGGCAAGCTCCTGGGAGGGGACAAAGCCAGGACAGCTGACCCAAACTGACCAAAGGGATATTCCATACCATATGACATCTGCTCAGCAATAAGAAGCTGAGAGGGGGAGGAACTGGGGGCATTCGGCTTTTTACATTTGTCTTCCAGAGCAACTGCTACGCATACTGAAGCCCTGCTTCCCGGGAAGTGGCCAGCATTGCCTGCTGATGGGAAGCAGAGAATAATCTTTTGCTTCTGCTTTGCTCCCAAGTGCAGCCTTTTGGTTTTGCTGCATTAAACTGCCTTTATCTTGACCCACAAGTTTGGGGTTGTTTTTTTCTATCTCATTTTTCTCCCCTCCCTGTCCAGCTGAGGAGGGCAGTGATAGAGCAGCTTGGGTCAACCCACCACACAGGATGAAGAAGGGGCAAGAAGACAAGGAGTCCCCAAGGACCCCAGGGCAGTCTCCCCAAATTCCCGGCGTAAAAGAGCAAATGAATAACAGGAGGTTACTTACAAAGCCAGAGAAAGAGCAAGGAGTCTGCACAGTACAGCACAACAGCTCAGATGAGACCAGAGCCGCATAGGGCAAGAGTAATGAGCCAACTTTAGCACCACAGTTACTGCAATAGGATATGCACTTAACGACTTGCATTTTATTCGGTATCCTGTACACACAGAAATACTATACTACAATGGTACGGAAATAGAACTCACTTTTCTAACCAACTGAGAATCGTTTTGAAGTAAAAAAGCTTCGTAACTACCTTTAACGTTGCTGTGATCAGACAACTCTTAAAAACAAATAGCTAAGAGAGCACATCCCATGTCAGTAACTGGCCATTTATGCAAACGGTTCTGAGGCCTCTGTGACCATCCTGTTCCTCTCCAGATACCCTCAGAGACCCCTGCTACAATCTTAATCATCCACTCTTCCATGCATTTCTATTCTAGGGTTACTGATAGCTCGCTCTATGCTTTTCGAAAATGATGGCTGCATTTATGTAACTACCTAATGAAGCTGACCAAAACCAAGAGCTTAAGTGGGGGTGGGTACTGCTGCTTCAAGACTGACCATTCCAGTACCCAAATGAGCAAAATGCCATCTGGCCATCATCAAAGGCCAATACACCTCTAATGCTTCTGTTTGGTGGGAGTGTTCTAGTCAAAGCTGAGTTGTGATCCACCAACATCTTCACCAAAGATAAAGACAAAACCTCAAATGAAAAAAATAAAATTATTATTAATTTTAAATTACTATTATTAATATTATCTGTATTTTTAAAGAAAATGTTATAGTGATGAGACTGTATTCTATGGTTGTCACAGACTTGTGACAAACCCAAAAAGGAAAACACAATGGGAAAACAGATACAAACGTTAATGTGGACTGCTGGTATGTACAAAGTGCACTATTTTCTTTCAATATCAACGTACATATTACCAAAAGATCAAAAGTATATGGGGTGTTTTGCATGAATGTAGTTTTTTGCATGAATGTAGTTTTAAGTTTAAAATGCATGTAGTGGGTGTTGGACTTGATGATCCTTATAGGTGCCTTCTGATTTGAGATATTTTGATTCTATGATATTTTCCACCAGAGAAAGGGAAAAAAGGCTACAAAAAGAAAAGCTTTACAAACTTAACATTAGAACAAATGTCCCAAATACACTGAGGAATGGTCTTTAAATCTTTTTTATGCTGCATTTGTCATTTTGCATTTTCTGAAGAGAAACCTTCTCTGACAGTCGGTATTTATACCCTGACAATGTTTGATATCTGCTTGAATTGTTATAGCCACTTAATTCATGTGTTGCATTTTAGTTTGGCCTTTTGTGAAACAACACTATTTGATCTGTTATAAACTTAGGTTACAAATTACAAAATGGTCTTCTAGACCCAGAAACATCATTCCAAAAAAAAAAAAAAAAAAAAAGCGTCAGGGGGACAAATAAAGCAATCAGCCTTTTTCCAAATGGCCCTCTGTAGGCAAGTCCCTCCTAAACAGCAAAGCGAGGTACAACACAGCATCTCAGGTTTTTAACTATATTTGTGCTTCCAAAGAATAAAATTAGTATGAGTCACTAAAATCAAGCTAATCTCTTCATTCATTTAAAGAAAAATGTTTCAAGGATTTAAAATTAGTGGAAGAGAAGGTGCTAACTTGAAGTACGGATTTGGAAAGCACAAAAGCAAAAGGCCCTTTTTAATCTCTACTCTTACTGATTTGGGGAAGCAGAAGTTGCTAACACCTCTCAAACCCAAAAAGGCATTTTGCAGAAATATTTTAG
>NC_072891.1:51887071-52056851 GCF_028858705.1 Grus americana
CCCTTGGGCAGGCTGTGCCCGGGCCCTCCGCTTCCAGCCGGGGCACCGAAGGCTCCCCTGAAGGGCCACAGCGACCCCCAAAGAGGAGGACCGGCAGCTCCGACGCCTCTCCAGCCAACAAGAGGCCAGCACCGCGGGCGGTGACCCAGCAGGTGCCTTGGGGGACGGCCAGACCAGGACTGGCCATCAGCTGGGGCCTGCACCAGCATCAAGAGCTCCCAGCCCCCCAAATCCCAACATCCCAATAAAAGACAAGCATGAAAACTACAGAGCAAGTCTCAGTGTTTCTTTGCCAAGAGGGTGGTCAGAGGGCTGCAACAGGCTTCCTAGAGAGCTGGTGGCTGCCCCATGCCTGTCAGAGCCTTACAAAGAGGTGTTTGGGCAAGGCCCTGCATTCTTTGATGACTATAACCTTAGGGAGGGAGGGGATCCACCTGTCCGGAAGAGGCAAGGCAATCTTTGGCAGCAGGCCAGCCAACTTGGTGAGACGGGCTTTAATCTGAAGGACTCGGGGCTGGGGTCCAATGCTCGTGCCATCGCATCCAACTGGGGAATAAGCCAGCAAATAACCAGAAAGACAGGAAGTACTGGAGAGAGTCCAGCGGAGGGCTGCAGAGATGATGAAGGGACTGGAGCATCTCTCCTGTGAGGAAAGGCTGAGAGAGCTGGGTGTGTTTAGCCTGGAGAAGAGAAGACCGAGAGGGGATCTTACGAATGCTTATAAATACCTAATGGGTGGATGTCAAGACCATGGGCCAGACTCTTTTCAGTGGTGCCCAGCAACAGGACAAGGGGCAATGGGCACAAACTGGGACACAGGAAGTAGTTGCATCTCAATATGAGAAAAAGCCTTTTCTCTGTGAGGGTGACAGAGCACTGGACCAGGCTGCCCAGAGAGGTTGTGGCGTCTCCTTCTCTGGACATACTCAAAACCCGCCTGGACGAGATCCTGTGCAACTTGCTCCAGGTGATCCTGCTCTAGCAGGGGGGTTGGACCAGATGACCTCCAGAGGTCCCTTCCAACCCCCACCATTCTGTGATGCTGTGATTTTGCGATTCTGTGATTCTGTGTAATGGGCTTTAACTTCTGGTCAGCCGGGGACTGATCAGTCACCTTCTACACTTTTTCTTTTGAGAGCTCTAGAATCTAATGTCCTAGTTCCATCAGGATTGCTTCTACGCCAGAAAGAATATATTCTGCTGAATTTGGGCCACCATCTGCTGGGTAACTGAGAAGTCAAAATATGCCCCAAATCACTTGTTAATCAAGTGAAGGGTGGAAAGGAAATGCGGGGTGATTCTTTCTTTAACTGCTGGATTCTCTTCAGCCACATGCGGGTTTCAAGCATTGCTAATCCAATCTCCTATTCCTATTATCGGGAAGCAGTGATGGTAAAAACCATGCTGTATTATTTTATATGATGCATTTTTCAAACAGAGCAACAGTTTCCTTGTAGAAGTTTGCTGAACTGATTGCATGAGTGCTATTTCCTACACATACTTGTACTCACAAAACATCATATCTTTTAAATCAAATTTTTTTCTTCTTGAATGTAATTATAAAATGAAAAAAAAAAATAATTTAACTTTCCCCCAGAAAATTCCCTGTGCTTGTAGAGTGTTTATTTGTTTGTTTGTCGTTCCCCCCACCATCACCACCACCCCCCCCTTAAAATTCTAGATAGTCTGGACAGGACACTTTATATAAATTGGTTGCTATTTCTGCCAAAGACACAATTCTTTTGGAAAACCTTCTGCATCAAGAGCTAGCTACTCTTTGCACAACTCATTCCAGCTACATATGGCCGGAAATCAGCAGGTAAAAGATAATGTTACTCTAATGGAATGTTTAGCAAATAATTCAGAAAGCAAGCTGAGAAGCAGCTTCTGTCAAAGGCTTTTCTAACGAAGGGTATAAAATAAAACAAAACGGTGTCATAGTAACTTGGTCCCGAAGATGCCTCATGATGGTTTGAATTATAATGAAATGCCGCCAGAAGCCATCAGGCTGTACCCACAGTATTGTTTCACAAGGTGGCACAATTGCTCTTCGTATTACGCACGTCCGTTTTTCCTCGGCCACCAGAGAAGTGGTTCACATCCCCGTGCAGCTGTGAAAGAGCCTGCTTGTCTGCAGTCACAGAAGGCATAAGCAAGGTAGGTAGCCTTTGTGCCCAGCCCAAGGCTTGTTGAAATCGAGCGGCTTTCCAGCCTCTTCGATGGGAATTTAGTCGTTTATCCACCGCGGGTTTATAATTGCTTGTAATTTTCTACGTTATTTTTACAGACGTAAGTTTCTCGAGGACAGCTTACCCTGGGTGCACTGCCCTCCCTTTCTGTCTTTGTTTTGAATTTGACAATTTTTCCGTACCATCATGCGGCAGATGGGACACACTTTCTGGTGTGATATGTTACTACCTGAACCCACTTGGACTGATTTGGGTAGCAGTCTTGTCTGCAGGACTTCACAATCCTACACAGGTTGAGTAGCTCTTTTCGTAAAAGGTGATCTTGAAAAAGCAAGACATACCGTTCATCAGGCATTGCAATTGCAATTTCAAATGGCAACTGCGCCTAGAAAACCAGAGAGGTGATTCTAGTGAGAAATAAGGGAATGCCACGAACAAGGAATATTTGCCCAACTCTCCTTAGCTTCAGTGCTGAAAAAAAATTCCTCAGCTGATCAATGGCAGGTCCTTTGAACACATCCCTTTGAAACAGGCATCTCGGCACAAACATGGCTTGTCATTCATTACTTCTGTGGAAATCTTTCTCTTCGCCAAAAGGTTACCATGGAGCTAACAGAATAATCCAATTAATATCAGTTTTCAGGTGAGGAACTCACCTCCCCCTGTTTGGCACAGAATTGTTAAGTCACACGATTTTCTGATGCCACCAGTGCACGTGAAGGGATGTAGCCATCTCTCAGCAAGCATCATCCGGTGCTGAGCTGACAAAGCAGAAAACATACTCTTCATCATATTGGGTGCCTAGATTATGCATTGTATAGCAAATGTTTTGGAAGGGGAGGAGGAAAGAGGAATCTAGAGTTACAGCTCTTCCATTTTCCAATCCCCTCTGAAAGCTCTCCTGCCAGGCTTTCTAATCCCGTGCGTGATTAGCTGCAGCAGACAAGATATTAAACTTCTCCAGAGAAAGAAGCTCATAATGCTTATCTCTCGTCCGGCTTTTCAGAAATCTTAGTATGATTACTAATAAACTCAGCTAGTAATCAGAACTAGAAGCTGAATTGACACATCCGTAATCCTACCAAGTTCAATGAGACTGCTTCTAAGTTGCCCCGGTTTTGGCTGGGATGGAGTTAATTTTCTTCCTAGCAGTTAATTCTAAAACACAGCACTACGCTGTGTTTTAGAATTAGGATGAGTTGACAACACACTGATATTTTGGTTGTTGCTAGGCAATGTTTACACTAAGTCAAGGACTTTTCAGCTTCTCAGCAAGGAGGCTGGTGGTGCACAAGAAGCTGGGAGAGGACACAGCTGACCCAAACTGGCCAAAGAGATATGCCATACCATATGACACCATGCTCAGTATATAACTTGGGGGAAGCTGGCTGGGGCTTTAGATGGTGACTCAGGAACTAGCTGGGCATCACTAGTCTGCAGATGCTGAGCAATTGTGCTGTGCGTCACTTGTTTATTATGTTATCTTTATTATTCTTATTCTCTTCCTTTTCTGTCATATAAAACTGTCTTTATCTCTACCTATGAGTTTTACTTTTTTTTTTCTTTTTCTGAGGCTCTTCCCCATCCCACTGGGATCAGAGGGGGAGTGAGTGAATGGTTGTGTGGTTGTTTTAGCTGGCTGCCAGGTTAAACCATGACAAAAGTAAATACAAAACACATACTGCAGAAGTGTGTTGTCATTAGAATTCTTGATATTTTGCTTTAATGTTTCAGTACAATTCTTTATATTCTTAATCCAAACTTTGGAAATTAATCTCTAAGAGCAGGAGGGAAACATGACATAATATACAAATTAAAACTTTGTTTTACTAGATTTATATAACAATAGAACAATATTGCTGTAACGTTTAACGCAAAGGGTGAGACTTTTTTCATCCTGACATTTCAAGTTGCATACTAGAAGGACATTCCATTAGGTGCCTTTGATGTTAAATCTGAGGAAAAGTGATATTTGAGTAAAATTCCTAGCAAATTTGGAAAAAAAGTTTGTTATAAACTTGTTAATATCCTCTTCAATTCTTAAAAAAGGTCTACATAAAACAAAACATTGTAGGAAACTCACCAGACCAACACGCCTAGGATCAGAAGAAAGCTTATACAAAAGACTGCTGGGCTCACCGCTCTCTCCTTCTAATTTTTCCTTTTAAGATGTTGCATGCTTCAGTGACACTACATGGAAAAGGGCGTGTGCATGTTTTTATTGTCACTTTTGTTTTGGCTGACTTATAGTGGAAGATAACTATCCAGTTCTTCCTCTGGGAGCAATAGCTGCTCACCTCTCTAGGCTTCCTGATGTTGCTTTTCTAGGGTTTTCTTCTAAGTGTTTTGGTTTTGTTTTTAATTTAGTTTAGATTTTTATTTAGTCTGTGAGATTTTTCTTTTAAAATGGCTTGAACAACCTGCAGAGGTTTTGGCATCCACTTCTCAAGCAGTACCCTCTGCCTTCACAAAACAACACAACAAAGTATATGCCATGCAGCTTCCTCGCATGCGTTGCTTCAGCCTGCAGATTAGCCAGTAAGGTATTTTTGTACAGAGGATACAGCTATTGCTATTAGAAATTAATCTGGTATTTTACCCTCTTTTGTTTCTTTTGTCTCCCAGAAAAAAAAAAAAAAAAAAAGAGAAAAGAAAAAGATGACTTCTTGTGGCCAGGTTGATAAAATGGTGGTGTTACCTTTGGTATTACAGCAATTAGTAAAAGCTATTTCAACAAGAACTTTTTCTGCCTTATGAACATATTTTAAAATTGTGGAAGAAAGCACTACACACGTTCTTTTCCTACTGTAGATACTGTAGGGAAGTTATGTTAAGCAAGAAAGGCTTTTACTTTCAATCTTAATCTTTCTGCATACTGTCGGTGCCCAGAGTACATTGAGAACCAAATGTTTCTGCTGAGGTCTTTAAAAGAGAGATTTTCTGTCATGCTCTTTACAATTGTAGCTACCTCTTTTCCGGCATTGATGTACATGGCTTTCTGTCTTTCCTAATCACATAGGGAGATGCAGCACATTGCTGACTTTCTTTCAAAGGGCAGAAATCACTCGGCTTAATCCTTATGTCTGCCGCTAGAATTGTAGGCAATAAGGTGTGACCAAAATGTTAATTCAGGAAACAACACTGCATTCTCTAGTATCAGAAATGTGCAAGAACCTCTAAGAAACAGACTCCTTCCGCCAACAGTTCCCCTGGGGTGAACAGGTCCTCAGTTGCCCTGAAACATTCTCCAGATTCCCCTGCTTACGATTCTTTCAGGAACATTATCCCAAAACACCCAGGTAAGGTCAAAGCACGCTTCTTGGGATGACAGTTGCAGACCGTGCTTCAGATTTGGAAACCTCCAGGTTTTGCAGCATTTTGGAAGAGTCTTTTTCCCTGCAGCCTCTACCAGTGCCTGCATACTGTGGCTCCAGAGAGTGCTTCCCTGCTTCCAGGTGAGAGAGTCTCTGTCAGCACAAGAGTTGCCCATGCACCATACAGTCTCATCCTGTGGCTTCAAAGGAGAAGATGCCATGCCTGTGGACTGGGAGGATGCCACAGTGCTCTCCAGCCACGTGCCTGATCTGATGTCAGGATCAAAGCCTGTGCGGTGAGCTACAAAACATATCTGCGTTACAGGTTAGACGGCATGAGGGTGCAATGGACCTGCGATGCTGGGAAAGATGCACCCTTCCTAACTTATCTGAGTATTGCCTATGGAGATCAGCCCCTCTGGGGAGAAATCATACACAATCTCCCAAACCTGCTGAAACCACTTGAGACTCTGCCTTCCGTATGAGTCCACAGCTGTTGCAGTACCTGAGGAGGCAGAGAGTAAATACTGCTGTTCTCTACACAGGACCATTTACTATATCCCACATTGTGTTGGGTTTGCGTGGCAAGGTTTTGGTAGTGGGGGAGCTACAGGGGTGGCTTCTGTGAGACGTTGCTAGAAGCTTCCCCTGTGTCTGACAGAGCCGATGCCAGCCGGCTCCAAGACAGACCCACTGCTGGCCAAGGCCGAGCCCATCAGCGCCTCTGTGGTAACATATTTAAGAAGGGAAGAAACAAGTTAGAGAGAGCTTTTGCAGGCAGAGAGAGGAGTGAGAAGATGTAAGAAACTCTGCAGACACCAAGGTCAGTGCAGAAGGAGGGGCAGGAGGTGCTCCAGGTGCTGGAGCAGAGATTCCCCTGCAGCCTGTGGTGAAGACCATGGTGAAGCAGGCTGTCCCCCTGCAGCCCATGGAGGAAGGATGAGGGGGTGTAGAGATTCCACCTGCAGCCCGTGGAGGACCCCATGCCGGAGCATCTGGAAGCACCCGAAGGAGGCTGTGGCCCGTGGGAAGCCCATGCTGGAGCAAGCTCCTAGCAGGGACCTGTGGCCCCATGGAGAGAGGAGCCCACGCCAGGGCAGGTTTGCTGGCAGGACTTGTGACCCTGTGGGGGACCCGTGCTGGAGCAGTCTGGTCCTGAAGGTCTGCACCCCATGGGAGAGACCCACGCTGGAGCAGTTCATGAAGGACGGTAGCCCGTGTGAAAGACTCCATGCTGGAGCAGGGGGACGATGAGAGGAGTCCTCCCCCAGAGGATGAAGAAGCAGCAGAGACAACGTGTGATGAACTGACCGTAACCCCCATTCCCCGTCCCCCTGTGTCGCTGAGGGGGGTGGAGGTTGAAGCCGGGAGTGAAGTTGAGCCTGGGAAGATGGAAGGGGTGGGGGGAGGTGTTTTAAGATTTGGTTTTATTTCTCGTTCCTCTACTCTGTTTTGCTTAGTAATAAGTAAGATGAATTTTCTCTTTAAGTTCAGTCTGTTTTGCTCGTGATGATAATTAGTGAGTGATCTCTCCCTGTCCTTATCTTGACCCACAAGCTTTTTGTTATACTTTTTCTCCCCTGTCTAGCGAAGGAGGGCAGTGATAGAGCGGCTCTGGTGGGCACCTGGCACCCAGCCAGGGTCAACCCACCACACACATATAGGTGGGAGCATGTATGGATTCATAAGAGAGTGTGATTTAGTCTCATTTATTTATATTCTAAGATGAGAGAGAAAACTACTACAAAATACAGAAAAAATCAACAGCTTGAAAGGGGAGCAAAATAAAACAGGTTAAATACAATTTACATATAAATTGCCAATGTAAAGTTGTGTCACAATAATTCTTCATAAATAAACGTTGCAAAGGTGAAATCTGAAAGGGTTTTCATAAGCATGGATTTCACAGCCTCGCCTATCACACATATTATTTCAATTTGGCTTTAATCCAAAAATAAATTACAGGACTACGGAGTTCACGTTTATCTTTCATTAAATTGCAGATTGAATATGTTCACTTCACAAGTAAAAGATGAGGTTGGTAACAGCTGATGTTGCAAACTCATCTTGAATCTAAAATTCAGGCTACTGCTGGATTTTCAGAACTGCACATAATTCTGTAAGATATAAAGGATTTGCTTTCAGTAATGCCCGTTGCACTTCACTGATGGCTCTGTGGACAGTAGGGAAGGAGCAAGGTCCTGCAGTCAAATTCCTGCTCCAGTAGCTGTCATTGCTCTGCAAGGAAACAGTGGCAAGACCATGAGTGTGTGAATGTGACTGAATATACAGAAGGAGCTGATCTCTCTTGAAAGAAATGGCAACATTTATGCAAGATCTGGCTAGGTGCAGTGCCCAGGAAAATCAACAGAAAAGGCTTTAATCAAATGCCCTCAGATGGCTGTGAGGCTTAATGGCTTGGAGCAACAATTACTTTCCAAAATCAAACTGTATGTAGAAATGCAAACGGCTATAGTATCAGATGTTGCGATCATGCAGGCACCACATAACAATACCAAGTTTGGCATAAACACCCTCGGGTTTTAGAACACAAGAATAAAAATAAAGACCATTAAACTATTTCTTAGTTAATATACCATTAATGCATGTGATTACCCAGATGTACCAATGAATAAATATATGCTGATGAAAATGTTAAAGGACAGTTGGCAGTTGCAACTACTGCTCTGTAAGTGATGTGTATATGCCTCTACAGTAATACTGAATGCCCCAGGGGAATTTCAAGCTTAATGTTTTCAAAAGTTTCCTCTGCAAGACAATTGAAATGTCTTTGTCTTTTGCAGATGGTCACGCTAGCTCTGACATGAGCCATTTTTGTGGGGTTGGGCACATAACGGTCTACCACTTAAAGCCCAATGCTATAAATTTTCTGTGAGCTCACACAACTAAAAGGGAACTATTCCCTGCTTCCTGGTGATATTTTAAAGAACAAAAATGAAAAAGCAGTGAAAAAAGTTTTGTTTTGGCTTCAAAGACTGAGACCCTACCGCAAAATTACGAGACCTGTCTGATTAGTGATACAAAGAGCGCCAGTCCTTTCAATAAGGAATATGTCAGACTTGAGTTCTTCCTCTCTTGCATCAAGCAGATCCATTTGTCACCATTTTTTAAGGCTTTTTTGTTTTCTTTTGAAAATGGCATTCATCGCCATCACTCCTTCTTAACTTCCTAACAGAGCTCGAATGGATTGCAGTGGCTGCAACAACATAATTGAAGCCATCCCTAAGGCTGCTTTTTGAGTTCACACAATATGTGTCCAAGATCCTCTTAAAAAGAACACAAAATAGATATCTGAAATTGTTTTCCATCTCTGATATTCTCTGAACTAGTTCTTCATACCTCAAAATCTAAACAAAAAACCTAATTCTACATTAAAGGTGGTGTTGGTCTTCCTTGGGGGAACCACACTTCATATGACTTCCAATCCCACACACATACAAACAAAACTCAGACAGAAAGCTGAGACACTCATCATGCCAACAATCCCTAGTAAATGGCTTCTTAGCTGGCATGGCACTAAGTTGCTTTATCGACAAATACCATAACAGCTACTTGATCTTTGATGTGAGCGCCTAAATTAATGCATATCTTTAATCTTACTATTCCATAAAGCTCTCTGATGGCTCATGGATAACTTGTTGACCTGGCGGTGCTGGTTGACAAGAGGCTGAACACGCGCCAGCAGTGTGCCCAGGTGGCCAAGAAGGCCAACAGCATCCTGGCTTGGATCAGGAATAGCATGGCCAGCAGGAGTAGGGCAGTGATTGTGCCCCTGTACTCAGCTCTGGTGAGGCCGCACCTTGAGTGCTGTGTTCAGTTTTGGGTCCCTCAGTACAAGAAGGACATTGAGGTGCTGGAGCATGTCCAGAGAAGGGCAACAAAGCTGGTGAAGGGTCTAGAGCACGAGTCTTATGAGGAGCAGCTGAGGGAACTGGGGTTGTTTAGCCTGGAGAAGAGGACGCTGAGGGGAGACATTATTTCTCTGTACAATTACCTCAAAGGAGGTTGTAGTGAGGTGGGTGTTGGTCTCTTCTCCCAAGTAACTAGCAAAAGGACAAGAGGAAATGGTCTCAAGTTGCATCGGGGAGGTTTAGATTAAATATTCGGAAACATTTCTTCACGGAAAGAGTGGTCAGGCATTGGAACGGGCTGCCCAGAGAGGTGGTGGAGTCACCGTCCCTGGAGGTGTTCAAAAAACATGTAAATGTGGCACTTCAGGACATGTTTTAGTAGGCATGGTGGTGTAGGGTCAACGGCTGAACTTGATGATCTTAGAGGCCTTTTCCAACCTTAAGATTCTATGATTCTATGAAGTAAAAGTACTGATTTACATTTAGAAGCACAGGTTCAAAATCATTAATATGGTATTAAGCTTGTCATGCTTACCACGATTATGGAAAGGATGTGTTTGAAATTGTGTCCATTTTACACTTCTTTTTAATATCGAAGTTAATTTTATTAAGCCTAAACACATTGAAACATAACTCAAAATATAGTTTCCCCTTGGAATGAATCTTTACACTTGAAGGGGCTACAGTGAAGAGAGACATTATGAAATTCACTGTTTGTGACTCACATATTTACACAGAACCACAGAATGGTGGGGCTTGGAAGGGACCTCTAGAGATCATCTAGTCCAATCCCCCTGCTAAAGCAGAATCACCTGGAGCAGGTTACACAGGATAGCACCCAGGCGAGTTTTGAATCTCACCAGAGAAGGAGACTCCACAACCTCTCTGGGCAGCCTGGACCAGTGCTCAGTCATCCTAACAGTAAAGAAGTTTTTTCTCATGTTCAGATTGATCTCGTCCAGGCGGGTTTTGAGTATGTCCAGAGAAGGAGACACCACAACCTCTCTGGGCAGCCTGGTCCAGTGCTCTGTCACCCTCACAGAGAAAAGGCTTTTTCTCATATTGAGATGCAACTTCCTGTGTCCCAGTTTGTGCCCATTGCCCCTTGTCCTGTTGCTGGGCACCACTGAAAAGAGTCTGGCCCATGGTCTTGACATCCACCCATTAGGTATTTATAAGCATTCGTAAGATCCCCTCTCGGTCTTCTCTTCTCCAGGCTAAACACACCCAGCTCTCTCAGCCTTTCCTCACAGGAGAGACGCTCCAGTCCCGTCATCATCTCTGCAGCCCTCCGCTGGACTCTCTCCAGTACTTCCCTGTCTTTCTCGAACTGGGGAGCCCAGAACTGGACACAGAACTCCAGATCTGGCCTCACCAGGGCAGGGCAGAGCAGATGGGGAGGATAACCTCACTCGACCTGCTGGTCACGCTCTTCTTAATACACCCCAGGATACCACTGGCTTTCTTGGCCACAAGGGCACATTGCTGGCTCATGGAGAACCTATTGTCCACCAGGACTCCCAGGTCCTTCTCTGCAGAGCTGCTTCCCACCAGGTCAACCTCTAACATCTACTGGTGCTTGGGATTACTTCTCCCTAGGTGCAGGAGCCTACACTTGCCCTCGTTGAATTTCATTTGGTTCCTCTCCGCCCAGCTCTCCAGCCTCTCCAGGTCTTGCGGAATGGCTGCGCAGCCTTCTGGTGGATCGGCCACTGCTCCCAGCTTAGTATCGTCAGTAAACGTCTGTCCGGGCCACTAATGAATATGTTGAATAAGACCAGAGCCAGTATTGACCCCTGGGGCACACCACTAGCTGCAGGCCTCAAACTAAAGTCTGCACTGCTTATCACAAGCCCAATTAAAATGAAATGGCCAATCAATACAACCAAACAATGTATGCTATTTAAAAAGGTCATGGAAAAGTTAGATATTTTCATATGTCTTTTACAAGGCTCCACTCTGATTAAAAACAATATTTAAGCTACTGACTTACATCATTCAGCCTTTCTCAAACTTAAGCCACATTTCTTTTTTTCTCTCTGCTTTTGGTATATGAATGCCAAAACCTCAATTTTTCTAAATATCTTGGGAAGGTCTAGTGCCATAACTTTATTGTTGTACAGTGCTAGAAATGATGAAAACAACCCTTTTTTTCCCCCACTATTTTCTCTTCAAATAAGTTCCTGTCTTGGTCCATAGTTATTTTTTGTAGAGGGTAAATGTACTTAAAGGAACATGCCTCTTACTGCACAGGTAGTTGTGTGGCAGGCTGTATTTGTACAGCAGAGTCATCCAAACTTGCAAAAGATAAAACTGGTGTGATGACACTTCACTCAAACAATTCTGAACTTGGACAGACCTCCCTAGCTCTGGACAGCATCGTAGATTGTTTACTGGCCCGAGTCAGCATCTTAGAGTCCTTTTGGTACAAACCAAATTAGCTCCTACACACAATCTGCTGTCCAGTCAACATAATCCCACAAATTCTAAAACTGTAGATCGTCATGATGTCAAATTATATAACAGTATTCCTGAGCATTTAATAGGAAAGAAATGAACACATCGTAGAGGTGACAATGTTCTGCTGAGATGTACAGACGTAACACTCTTACTGCCAGTAACGTTTAAAAGAATAGAAAAAAGGCTGTTATTTTCTTTTGATTATTAAAGAATTAAAATTACTGAATAGGATTATTATCAAAGTGTTCAAATTACAAATGTAAAATATTTAATTTGCCTTCCCTAAAGGTCTGGTCACAGTGAAGAAAACAGAGAAATACACATGATGAGGCCACTAAGTAATCAAGCAGAGTACACGTCTTTCCTTTCTCAAGGAATACAAAGAGCTGGTATCCAGAGACTGTGCAAACCAGCATCAGTGGCCTACAATACTCCGCTCCTACTTTTTACTCGTTTTACCAGACTACGTTACTCCTTACAGCCCTATCACTACTCGGGATACAAGCTGATAACCATAACACATTTTTTTCCGTTTTCAACATTTTGCCTCTGCAGATCAGATTTTTTGGTCAGGAGAACAAACAGACAGTGCATTGGATTAGTCACCTTCTGCACACAGACCTGAATGACCACGCTGAAATCCACTGGCCAAATCAATCCATCCTCCTTTAGAAGTTTGTCAGAGACTGGCAATTGCCATTACAAGAGCAAAACTATTTTTAGCAGACATTTCAGAAGAAATTTGCTTCCTGGAAATGCAGAGAAACCACACTGAATTATCTTTACCAAATACAAACATTACAGTTCCCATTCAAAGAATGTAAGCTATGAATTTGCATTGTCTTTCCATGTGCTGTAGCTAGACAGCTCATGAAGCACAAGCCCAGCGTATTAATAACAAAACCCCTCCAAATTCTCAAAACACTTGCCATGAATTAGGTACGCCACTCTTCACCAGACGCTAACTGGACACGGAGCCATCACTTGTACCCATTAGGTCCAGCAGTCCCAGCATTTTTCAGCCTACTTAGTGCTCTGTTCATCCAGCTTATACTTCTTCAGCTTACCAATGAGAAGAACATGGGAGCACCAACCTCTTCTAAAGTGAAAGTATTCTCAGTCCACCACTCGCCCCTCATCCTCAAAGCCTGTCATTTCATCTTAAGAGGCAGTAAGGCTGGTCAGGCGTTGCTTGCCTCAATACCATCAACTCTTCTTGATTACCTTCCTTCCCTTTGCACGTTTTCCTTGCTATTTGCCTGTTGCAGGGAACGTGCTGCAGTCGTCCCTGAGGATTTGCGCTGTCCGAGGAGGGTGCAACATCCTACTCATCCCAACACAGCTGGAGAACTCCTTCCTGCTCTGCACACCTTGGCAAATTCAGTCATCTCCCTTTTTTGTACCTTCTATATTTAGCACATCTAAGCATAGCACAGAGGTCCCAAGCCTACTGAAAGCCTCCAAAACACTACTTTAGACTAAAGGAAAGGAAAAAAATTCATCCAGGGGAGACATTTCAGGCTCGCTTTCAAAAAAGGTACTGATTTGCAGGTAAGATACAGAGTATGAAAACTAAAGGTTATTACTAGGATGGTGGTGACATCTTTCTGAGTGTGTGCTCAGAAAGCTATTCTGAAGTGAGTTTGCTTTTCTACTTCTGTACCGCACAGGACACAGTCTGCAAAAACAGGCAACTTGCCCAGACAGCGGAACCTCAGCTTTAGCTCACGCTTGCAGAAGTTGCTCTAACCTGCCGCATATTGAAACCTGAGCTGCTTTGCAGTAAGCTTACTGACGATAACTGTTGGTAGAGGTGAAGCCAGAGGACACATTCTCAACTGGAAATCTGCATAAAGGAACGGTATGCGGCATAAGATACATACTGCATTAAAAATAAGACACAGTGTCCCCAAAAATCACCAAGTAGAATCAAAAATTGCCTGAAGTTCGATAATGAGGCAAAACAGTAAAATTGACTGAATAAACAGGATCACATTTTCCAGTCCTTTCATTTCCTCTATGGTAATTTTCCATAGGAAGAGAACAAATCAGCTGAAAACAAACAATTATTTCAAGCCAGAGGGGAAGCATCCAAAGCAGCAGATAACCCCCACGAATTTGAAAAACCCTGGGTTCCAGCCCCACACTGCTCCCCAGAGCCCCGGAAGCCTGTTTGAACTGGCAGGAGCCAGAGCCTCTGCACAGAGAGATGCTCTTGACTTGGACGGTGCATTCGGACTATGGAAAAAGAGCTCTGCTTTCATCCGATGCCTAAAAAGCAAGAGCACCAGGAAAACCTGGGCCTACCAGGTATTACATGGGGGCTACGCAGTAGCACTTCTGCCTAGAAATGGTTGCCGTAAGGTGATCAGGAGTCACTCGGGCTGCAAGTTCAGACTTCTTTTTTCCCCCTGCTGCCCTTTTAAACTGGACCCACACCATGAAATTTTTACAGAAGAAAAGATTTGGTTCCTAAGTGGAGGCAGACCTATTAGAACGGACACCCTCAGCTCTGTCTGACCTAACTGGGCAAGCAACCGGGTGCTACAACCGGGTGTTTCAATCCAGCACTCGACAAGTAGACAAGAGACACGTGTGCATTCTGGAAGTGAAGAAGATGAACAACATCATCAGCCTACCGCACAGACTCTGACGTGACTTCTTCTTGTTGCTGCTAATAGTGAAAGGCTGGGGACTTACAGTCCCAAGAATTTACAGACCAAGAACGCCTGAGTGACAACACTAATCCATTAAGCTGGAAAAAACAGAACAACAAAGAGGAAAACAGCAGCAGTGGCAAATCACTATAAACCATACCTGCACACATTTAAAGTGACTCCCACACTTCCCTTTCATTCACGGATCATTGCTTTTTTGTACAGCTCTATTCATCTTGTGCTGATTTGGGTGCCCAGCACCTCTGCTGTAAAAATAATAAAAAATAAAAACATTAACACCCCGCCCCCCAAAATAAACTAAACCTGGAGGGCTGTAAAGAAATGCCCAATTTGTTAAAGAGACTCAGGGAGGACTTTTTGTTATTAAAACCACAATCGACTAAACCCTTCATTCAAGTTTCCTTTATGGCAGGTGTAAACCCTTAATAAACTGGCTCTTCTAAAGAAAAAGAGCACAGTAGCTACTCCTGCCAAACACAGATCAGGGCTTAACCAGTGGAGCTTTAATTTCACTCAGAACATCCCATCTCCATTACCATGATGTTTGAAACTGACTGCCTTTTGACGTTATTAGCACTGAATAGTCCTTCCACCTTATCCTTTCTTCACCTACTTACGAGAGCCCCAAATGGATCTCCTCTGCTGGCAGCAAGACACGCACAGTCACGCAAAGCCTCCCCCTGTTTCCAACTCTAACACCATTTGGTCAAAAGCCCTCAGCTTCACGGCCCTGCCCCAAAGCTCTACATTTCACCCCACACTAGACATACTTGGGTTTTATCCCTTCCTAGGGGACCGCATTTCTTCCTTACTTTCTGCTTTCCTCTTTCAAGCTCTCACTTTGTCACATCCTTCTCCCCTCCATGGGACAAGACGGCGAGACACTTCCACGGAGTTCTTCTTTCTCTCTCTCAAGAGATTTTCAAGTGAGCATCCACTCGGGTACCCTCATTCTGCCTACTAACAACATCTCACAGTCTCGCCTTCCGTCTCCTCGCCTTCTGTCTTCAGCGCTGATCATGCGGACGTGCAAGCTGCAGATGTCATGTTCCCACCCCTCCCCGCTCTTCACCGCTGCGGGGCTTTGCCGGCACCGTGTCACCTGCTGGGTCAGGGCCTTGTCCTCTGAACTCTTTGGAAACAACAGCGTTCCTTGCATCTTGGCTACAATTCCATTTTTCAGCGGCATAGAGAACAACCTCTGCTAGTGGTAAATTCACTTGCAAAGACAGCTTCCGCTCTGAAAATTCCTGTGCGAGCTTCTAAATCATCCAAAAGACAGTGCCTGCCACTTTAATGACTATTTATTTCTAAAGCGATCGGTTTGCTAAAATAGATTATTATGTAATGACATATTGCACAGGTTTTTGCAGAAAAAAATTACTTTATTCTTTTGCTCAAGAAGAATCTGCTTATTTCTGCATGCATACACGTGTGTCTGTATATAAACACACAATATAGTAACTGATGTGATCTGTATTCCAAGGCAACTAATTGGGTTTGTTCATCCCTTGAGTGTGTACCTCCTCCTAAAGCTTTGGAAAAAAGGTTTTAACGAATTTGTCCCTCTAACTACATTTCAGAAACACTTTACAAAACGGTTATAGAAACTCTGCAGCCAACCCAACGGCGTGCACTAGCAGTTCACAATCCAAACAGCCTGTTGAGCTTTGCCTACTATCGATTTGCTTAAACTGCTCACTGTGCACGCATGTAGTGAAAGAAAAGTCACCAGCATGAAGGTCGTAAACCATCTGAACACCAAAAGATTTTAGAATTACTTGTGTTGGATAGAAGTCCAAGGAGTTCAGCTCTCCTACAGGCAAAGGCTGTCCAGTAGCACAGCACGGGATCTCTTTGTGTCATTAGCTGCCAGGACCACAACTTGGTACCTTCTATAGAGACAGCATCTCAACAAGCACTACCCCGAGAGCCCCCTCTTCACTATAGTCCAGAGGCATTCGCTGAGTGGGGATTCAGGAAAGTGAGAACTGCACCGGGTATTGCCAAGATCATTTCTTTCAAACACCAAAGCTCTGCCATAAGTCTCCCATCCAACTCATGTTGTGAACTAACCACATTTAACTGATTAAATCTGAAAGATTTAGAACGCGGAACATGGCTGCAGGCATTCCAGGAGAAACTCTAGGAAAACACACGTTACCATGCTGAAAGCGTTTTTAGTGCTGGGCGATTTCGTCGTCTAGAGAACATTGATGGTACGAATGCGTATGGAATTATTAAACGTTGAAAATGCTCTCTAAAAGCACGTGGAGCAAGATAGGAGAGGGGACAAACTTTCCCGGGGTGAGGACTGACTGCACTTAACCAAACCCTTTGGTGAGCTTTCCTGCTACCACGCGGGTTTGTGTTAGCTGAGAGCAAAGCACAAAAAAGCCGCTACAGCCTCTGCCAAACTCCACGGCTGCATCTCTCCTGCCAGCCAAAGGTTTCCCGTCACAGCTATAAGAAAAGGGTATAAAAAGACAGAGGTTTTGATCCGAGCAAAGAGAGAAGGTGACTGATTCCAGCTCAGCTCACACCACCTGTCATGGGCAGCAGCTTCAACGCCTGCGTGCACACTGGCCTCCCCAGAGCTTCCTCAAGGGTTTTCTGGCTCCTCTCATCCCTGGAATGATGCCCAAAGGGCACCAAAACCACATTTTTCCATACCTAAGGATGTAGCAGCATGCAATGCAGGTCACTGCAAGGAGACTCTGGAGGCAGCTTTAGGCCTACAACTTGCATTAATTTATTTCCTTAGGAAAAGTTGAGTTCTGCAAAAGTTGACATCTCTCTTCCAAGAAAGCTCCCAGAGCTGGCAGCAGCAGACTGCTTGTACGCTGCAAAGACAGAGATATTTGTTTCATATTAGTTGCAGGACTGGTGCCAACCTCCAGACACAGGCATGATCAAAACTCCTTAAGGAATATAGGTACACATGAGATTTAACACACATACGTTTACTACTTATTACTGAGGTGGAAAAGCTCTCAAGAAGCATTAATGCTGGAAATAATCCTTGCATTTGTCGGCATTACGTTTTTAAAAACGTAAAGAAAGAGGTGAATTTCAGTAACTGCAATGATGCACTTTTTCCTGAGGTCAGTTCCCATCTAAGTGTCAGAATGACTCTCCTCTTTCCATGAGTATTCATTCTTCCTGTCCTAGATTACACCACCTACGGTATATAATGGTATATAATTTATGTGCACTTCAAAAAATGCCCACACTGGAGACAAAGGCTAATATATTTCACACGCCCATACATCAGTATTTTTATTAAACACACATTTAAATGAATTTAATGAAACTACTTTAAAAGTCTGCTGCTAAACTTGAAAGGGAGGCATTTATATTACACTTGCGTCATTTTTTAAACAGTAGCTCATCCATTGTCAGCTGAAGAATGATGCGTACTGCCATATAAACAGTGATGTTTGACTTTACTGAAGCTGAAAGAAAGAAAACAGTAATTCTGCTTTTGGTGTACAGGCCTCAGCATTGATTCAAAGACCATCTGAATATAGTGGAAGCCGCTGCCTGATCTTCTGCTTAGTTTCATTTTGCTGGGAAAAAGATCGCTGTTTACACTAGCCAACCCATTACTGCTTACAAAACCAAGTTTTCCCGCACCCAGAAGCGAAGACTGTCCCGCTCAAACCACCAACCATTTATCAGTCCATAGCTCCGCTCTCTCAGAGGAGCAGGCAATAGAAAATGAAAAAAGACAAGCACTCATCACAACAAACCAGCAAAACTACCTGTCGCGGTGGAGATTTTGTTACAGGGCTTTGGTTTAGCAGCAATTTAGGATTTATTAATATTTTTGAGAGTGATCACAGGATTAGGTTGTGTAATTATTAACAGCACTTAATCATCAGCCACTTTAACAAAGCAATTCAATGGCATTTGTTACAATCAAAATAGCGACTCAGTTAAAGACTTGAGGGTGGCGAGTGTCACCCGAAACTTACAGCAGGGTTGCACACACAGATGGAGGTTAAATCAGGTCACACGAACAGGCAGGCAGGCAAACAATCACGAATCAAATTACACACAGACAGACAGACAAATAGTTCTGCACTTAAATACCTCCTTAGAGTGTGTGGATGAAGGCAAATATCAACCTGTTACACACAACAGTGTTGCTGTTTTATTATCTGTACTGATGAAGAGATGCCAAAAACTACTGGACATCTCTCATTACTATGTATTGATCCCCACTGAAGAAAGAACAATAATTACACTACAAAACAGAGAACAATTTTCTCGAAACTGTTTAAAAAATAACAGAGCAACACTGTTTGAGTCTATCCTTGTACTAGTCATTAAAGCTTCTCTTCCCATAGAACCGAAACACTTAATCCAGCAACTATTTTTGTTACCTACCTACATGTGGTAGGGATGAAAGGGATGTAATAAGGATGAAAAGTTACTTCGTTTGTACAAGGTAGTATCTAGTCTGCAGAGAAAGACTTATTTTCACCAAGCTGATTAATATAATTATGGCTAAACAGAAACAACTCAATAAAAATCAACAAGAAAAGCACAAATCCCTTCCTTCCCCAACCCAGGGCGTCACATTTTATCTTCTTTCAAGCTTGAAAGAACACAAAGTGTACCTACACTGAAGGTAACATGGATATTAAAACTGGTGAAACCATCAGCTGGTTTGTTTTCATTGGCCACTCCACAGATTTGTGGCAGAACCTCCAAATAAATCTTTTCAAAGGCCATTTCCAAGGAAAACAGTAGGTCTCCAAATGTCGTTTCGCAATGGAAAATTAGCACTGAAGTGAGGTACTAAAATGATGAGTTTAGTACTAAGCCAAACATTCCAATTAGCAATGGCAAAGTTGTTTTAAAATGAGATGAGTGGGAAGCTGCTGCAGTTCTGGACTTACCTGCAGGAATGCTACTACCGAAGCGTATTTTTGGACACTGAAGTAGGTATCACCAATGCTTAGAAGTAAGAAAAATTTGAGAGGTCCTTTTTAATCAAGTCAATAACTAACCTACACTCAGGAACATATTTTAACATGGTTGTTCCGAGGGCCTCAGTTCAATTTTTCCCCTTCTGAGCTAATGAACTATTACCAGCATTGTATCAGCAGCATACACCACTAACAGACATACTATTCAGATCAATGTGGGAGCGTAAATGGTTTCACATTCCTCAATGCACTAACAAAACACAGTCAGTAGGCGAATACTTTAGAAGGTAACTGCCATCTTTAGTAAAGACAGAATAGCGCAACACTAGATTTGCACATGGGAGTGAGGTTCCTGCAAGCCCACATAGGTCTAGGCACAGCAATTGTTATCGTAATCATCAGTCTCCAGAAACAGCTGGTAACAAGTTAATGACATGAATGTAATAGTCTTTATGACTATTCAACGCTCAAAGTGGAGCAAAAAGGCAAATGTCAATACATTGCATGACTCCTAAAATACACACACACCACCATCCCCACACATATATACACATCTACACACATACACAGAGAACACTGGCACCACATCCTTTTTAATGCACAAACTCATGAAAGAAGTCTTACTTGCGAGGATGCAACTCCCAGTCATGAACAGCTTATTTGTAGTAGCTGTTTTCTAACACGCCAAACTCAACAAAGTCAATCTGTTATTCCAACCTACCTTCTTCCAGCATTTCCCTCTCCTGCTTCTAGCATTTTGTGTAGCTAAAATAATAAAGCCACTGCTGTTCAAAATACTTTTCCAGTGACAAGTTAGGAAGCTCAGGCTGGGCTGGAAGAGTTGATAAGCATACTGAAGAAAGACCAGCCCTTACTCATTCAAGGCTCTCTGACCCATAAAGACCAGACATTTCTTACATCCCTCTACCATGACAGAGTTGTCATCTTCAAGCATACATTAAGAACAGAGTCTGAAGGTATGTTTATTCTTGGGTTTAGCACAGTAAAAACTCAGGCTAACAGGTTTGGAAGAGGGAAGTGAGCACCAACTTACCATGCCCAGGATGGAGGAAAGCCCAATGCATAGTTTCTGTACAGAATTCTTTCTTGAAGGTACAAACAATAATCAATTTTTGCAAAGACATAACAGACATGGTCTACAACTCCAAGCAAACCCCAAGCATCAAAAGCCACAAAAGAAATATACATACTTACACCACCCTCCTGGATACACTAATACTACATTTCCCAAAATTACCACAGCCAAATATTAAGAAAAAATACTTTTAATTGCTTGACAATATTTTCTGTTACAGTTAGTTATTACCCTCACTTAGGTGCAATTATTTCCCCTTACCACATGGAGAAAAATATCTTCAATCACAAAAATTTAGAGTGGAAGAAAAGAAGAATCCAAAATACTAGCGCCTGCTTTTGTTCATTCTAGCAGGATAGATTTATACCTATAAAATTGTTTTAAAACAACAATTAAAATATCAATAGCACATAACAAAACTGTTTCATTTGCCGAGTTAAGCACTCTCCTAAAAGGTATGTCGTCACCTACATCTGTTCCAGTTAATTCCCTGACTTCTGGAACTGAGTCCTCATGCACTTCACGCACTTCAGAAAAGTTTGCACAAAGTTGATAAAAAATGACAGAAAAAGTCACTGTGTTTTATCATGATCAACAATAGGAAGCTGTGCAATTCTGGCAGGGTGAGAGCTGGTCCATCAGAGAGTCCCCTTTGGTGATAAAAAGTTATTATGATAATAAATGTGCTACAGTCTATAGCTAGAAAGAAAATGCTTTCAAGGAAAATAGCCAAAAAACTACGTTAAATTGAAGCTTGAAGCCAAAATGTACATACATACAGAACAGAAATGCACAGATATAACTATGAAGAGACATGAAGAACAAGCTGAAAGCTAAATTCTTAAGCTTTACAGGAGAGATATTGCAGTAAATACCTGGAAGCACAGCTTAAAAGCTCCAAAGGACCTTCACTCATGCCCCTGGGAGCTTGGTTATCAACTAGGCACAAGCTTTAAACATATGCATATGTACGTACAAATACACAGCTCCATGCACACAGATTTACAGTGTATGCCTCGTGTAGCTGTTAAGGCCACACAGACTTCCACGGCATTGCGGCCACGTGTACAACTAAAGAAATGCTGCATTTCTCTGGTACAGCTGCTTCCATGCCATGAGGAGCTTGTTCACACACGCTGCACTCAGAAAGAGCCCAGTGAACAAACACCTCCCTGAGACCAGCAAATGCAGAGTCAGAAGGAGCATCGTCCCTGGCGATCAAGTTAACATCCTTCAGATGTTCATTTGCCCTTGAATGCTTGTAAAAAAATAATAAGAAAGAAACAAAAAGCAAAAATGTTTAGGGACTCAAATGCACCATAAAGCAGTCTTTAAAAATATAAAATCCTTCCAAGTATCAAGTGCACAAAAAAACAAGGCACAAAATGACAATCCTATTTGAAAATTATTAAAAGGAATACTTCCAAGTTTCTAAATCAAATATTTTATCACAAACTAAATATTAAAGAACCAAAACCAAGCAAACAAACCATCTGTCCAGTCAGTAGCTCAGGTTTTAATCTTCAGTATTCTAACTGCCTGGTTAAACCAGCACATTCCAGAAGAGACTTCAGACTTTTTTTTCTTTTTTCTTTTTTCTTTTTTTTTATTTTCAAATGTTCTCAGAGGTTACTTTACTGAAGGTAAAACTTCAACCAATGTGGAAAACAACTTTGGAAAATTTGTCTTGAAAGCACTAAATAAAAAATAAATGAAAAGGTAACCTTCCCTTTCCTAGGCTCGTTTCAAGACTAAGTCATACATAAAGCAGCATTCAAGAAGCCTGTATCAGTTACAAGGCTGCTTATCATCCTCCAGATTTCCTAAAATTATACCCCTAGTTTAAGATGTTCTTTGTTTCCTAAAGTATACATATGATTTAAAAGACTTCTTAAAAGCAGGCCAAAAATCTTGTCTTAGTGTGATACTCAGGAAGCCAAAAATACTGCAGCCGGGGTGGGACTACACATTTACTTGCTGCCCAGTTTCAAATGTGTACTAAAGAATAAACAACCTGGGCACTCACCTTGAGCTTAAATCATCAGCCCACACTGGTCAGATGGAATAAACTCCTCAAAGCGTAGCAGTTCTTGCTACATTTTAAATAATGTATGTATTCTTTGAATACTTCATGTTATATAATGAAATCCAATCAGTAAATAAAAGCATATTTTAGAGAATGCGTCAGAGCAGCATATACTGACAATGGCTTAATACATGTCATACCTTCTCACATAAGAACTGAAGATAGGTGGAAACTAGTTTGGTAATGAGAGCCACAGAATAAATAGTAATAAATAAATAAAGTCCGAGGACTAGCTGCACTTCACCCCTATTTGTCTGCTTCCAGAAAACTCCCAAGAAACATACAGAATTGGAGGAGAGCTTGAAAGCTTATTCTTCTAAAAAAAGAAACATATCCTATCTTTGATACCCAGTGAAATACCACGGTAAATAGAAGTACATCTAATTAGCACCTATTTCAAGTAATTTCTGTAACTCTCCTTGTTTACAACTTCCAGCTTCACTCTTTGTGAGCATTTTCCATTTCAGTAGAAGCACATCATTTGATCTCATCAAAAGACATGAATCTGGCAAGTGAAAGTCAGGAAAAAGTTATCTCTGGGAGATTTCTAAGTCAGGACAAGAAGAGATACAAAGAACAGCCCAGGAAAAGGAACAAAATCCGTCAGCTCTGGGCGTTGGGAGGGAACAGGAGGAAACAACCTGTGGACTGTCAGTGTCTTTGAGAAGACTATACACACTTGGAGCGCCTCTGTACTATTTGCTTTACCTGGTAACCTGCAACGAACACTTCATCTTCAGAAAGGCTCAAGCAGGACAGTTTAACAAAACATTTTCTCAAAGTATGACCAATAACCACAATGAAATCTGTACACGTGAAAGGGAAATTTATTTCTGAACACCTAGGAAAGACAAAATTTTGAAAATAAAGATAATTCTGTGAGTATCTATAGAAACTAATGTTTCGCATGTGGTTTGGTTTACTTGATTTTAAGGTAAAGGATCGAAAACTATTTCAGGGTAAACACTAAAAAACATTAGGGTTTCATTGTGCTTTGTTTCAGGGATTCACTTAAAGCACTGAATCCACTGTTGACCCTAAAGCCAACAAGTTCTTCACCTGTAAGTCTCTTTTGAAAAATCAAGCTTACTCCTTGTCTAATGTGACAGGCACTGTCAAGAATGATGATGTGAGGGGTTTAAATGAGATGACTCTTACAACAGTTGTGCCACAACTGTGTCATCTCATGTCAAACTGTTTTTAAACACACTTGACCAGCCAGCCTTCTGCACTAGACTTCTATGGACATACCACCTCCAATATAGCAATTGCACAAAAGTCTGGAGAAAACATTTCCAATAAAATGAGAGCAAACATGAGAAGAAAGTGAACATGGTTAGGTCTAAATTTCCATGTAGGTTGAGAGATGGTTCATGGTACCCATATGCAGAATTAAAGACATATTTTTAATAATTTAAGAACTTTTCCTAAGGTTTTCCTTTTGCTTGTCTGTGGGATGCTTTGGTAATTCAAACAAGAGCTTATTCTTAAAGAGGAAAACCTTTGAAATATTTGCTTTAAGAACATACAAACATGCAACGCAGACCAGAAAGCTGTTAGCTAGCCCACACAGTCCTGCACATAAACAGCTGCTGGCATCTTAGAGGAAAGTGCGTTAAGAGGAAGGTGTATCCACACTTTCTTTACATCATGGACATGCAAACACATCCCCAGAGTCCTCCTGCACCTCGTGAACTCAGCACCAGGAGTCAGAATTACACAGCTGTCAAACTCCAAATAGGCACAAGCAGTATTTCCTCTTGGGGCACCCAATCTGCAAATAAGCCAGAAACCTATGACAAGCTGACTCTCAGTCAGGCTGAGAAACACCCCCCTAGCTCTTGGCTCCACAGCTAAGATGCCATCATGCCAGGGACCACAGCCACGGGCTTGTGTGTGCTGGTGCACACCTCCACGGTAGCTGTGGGAATACCTTCACAATAAAAGCCCCCAAACAAGGTATCTCCAACTCTTGCAGTCCTGCTGAGCCACATGGGGAAACACTTAAGACCCTCAATAACATGTAAGTACCAGAGACAACTCTATTTCCTCACCACAAACTTCCTCAACTCCCAGCCAAGCTCATCTTGCAGGACGTATGGGGTATGGCTGAGATGGAGTTAATTTCACCACAGCAGCCCTCCTGGTGCCGTGCTGTGTATTGGTAGCTAGCAAGGTGTTGATAACACACTGGTGTTTTGGCTACTGCTGAGCAGTGCCAGCACACATCAAGGCTGTCTCTCCAACATTTCTTCCCCTCCTCAGCAGTAAGCTGGGGGTGGGCAAGCTCCTGGGAGGGGACAAAGCCAGGACAGCTGACCCAAACTGACCAAAGGGATATTCCATACCATATGACATCTGCTCAGCAATAAGAAGCTGAGAGGGGGAGGAACTGGGGGCATTCGGCTTTTTACATTTGTCTTCCAGAGCAACTGCTACGCATACTGAAGCCCTGCTTCCCGGGAAGTGGCCAGCATTGCCTGCTGATGGGAAGCAGAGAATAATCTTTTGCTTCTGCTTTGCTCCCAAGTGCAGCCTTTTGGTTTTGCTGCATTAAACTGCCTTTATCTTGACCCACAAGTTTGGGGTTGTTTTTTTCTATCTCATTTTTCTCCCCTCCCTGTCCAGCTGAGGAGGGCAGTGATAGAGCAGCTTGGGTCAACCCACCACACAGGATGAAGAAGGGGCAAGAAGACAAGGAGTCCCCAAGGACCCCAGGGCAGTCTCCCCAAATTCCCGGCGTAAAAGAGCAAATGAATAACAGGAGGTTACTTACAAAGCCAGAGAAAGAGCAAGGAGTCTGCACAGTACAGCACAACAGCTCAGATGAGACCAGAGCCGCATAGGGCAAGAGTAATGAGCCAACTTTAGCACCACAGTTACTGCAATAGGATATGCACTTAACGACTTGCATTTTATTCGGTATCCTGTACACACAGAAATACTATACTACAGTGGTACGGAAATAGAACTCACTTTTCTAACCAACTGAGAATCGTTTTGAAGTAAAAAAGCTTCGTAACTACCTTTAACGTTGCTGTGATCAGACAACTCTTAAAAACAAATAGCTAAGAGAGCACATCCCATGTCAGTAACTGGCCATTTATGCAAACGGTTCTGAGGCCTCTGTGACCATCCTGTTCCTCTCCAGATACCCTCAGAGACCCCTGCTACAATCTTAATCATCCACTCTTCCATGCATTTCTATTCTAGGGTTACTGATAGCTCGCTCTATGCTTTTCGAAAATGATGGCTGCATTTATGTAACTACCTAATGAAGCTGACCAAAACCAAGAGCTTAAGTGGGGGTGGGTACTGCTGCTTCAAGACTGACCATTCCAGTACCCAAATGAGCAAAATGCCATCTGGCCATCATCAAAGGCCAATACACCTCTAATGCTTCTGTTTGGTGGAGTGTTCTAGTCAAAGCTGAGTTGTGATCCACCAACATCTTCACCAAAGATAAAGACAAAACCTCAAATGAAAAAAATAAAATTATTATTAATTTTAAATTACTATTATTAATATTATCTGTATTTTTAAAGAAAATGTTATAGTGATGAGACTGTATTCTATGGTTGTCACAGACTTGTGACAAACCCAAAAAGGAAAACACAATGGGAAAACAGATACAAACGTTAATGTGGACTGCTGGTATGTACAAAGTGCACTATTTTCTTTCAATATCAACGTACATATTACCAAAAGATCAAAAGTATATGGGGTGTTTTGCATGAATGTAGTTTTTTGCATGAATGTAGTTTTTAAGTTTAAAATGCATGTAGTGGGTGTTGGACTTGATGATCCTTATAGGTGCCTTCTGATTTGAGATATTTTGATTCTATGATATTTTCCACCAGAGAAAGGGAAAAAAGGCTACAAAAAGAAAAGCTTTACAAACTTAACATTAGAACAAATGTCCCAAATACACTGAGGAATGGTCTTTAAATCTTTTTTATGCTGCATTTGTCATTTTGCATTTTCTGAAGAGAAACCTTCTCTGACAGTCGGTATTTATACCCTGACAATGTTTGATATCTGCTTGAATTGTTATAGCCACTTAATTCATGTGTTGCATTTTAGTTTGGCCTTTTGTGAAACAACACTATTTGATCTGTTATAAACTTAGGTTACAAATTACAAAATGGTCTTCTAGACCCAGAAACATCATTCCAAAAAAAAAAAAAAAAAAAAAGCGTCAGGGGGACAAATAAAGCAATCAGCCTTTTTCCAAATGGCCCTCTGTAGGCAAGTCCCTCCTAAACAGCAAAGCGAGGTACAACACAGCATCTCAGGTTTTTAACTATATTTGTGCTTCCAAAGAATAAAATTAGTATGAGTCACTAAAATCAAGCTAATCTCTTCATTCATTTAAAGAAAAATGTTTCAAGGATTTAAAATTAGTGGAAGAGAAGGTGCTAACTTGAAGTACGGATTTGGAAAGCACAAAAGCAAAAGGCCCTTTTTAATCTCTACTCTTACTGATTTGGGGAAGCAGAAGTTGCTAACACCTCTCAAAACCAAAAAGGCATTTTGCAGAAATATTTTAGCCAAATTTCTCAGGTTTATTACACCTTAATCATTACAGCATCATCAAAACTGGAGGATAAATTAAGATATACTTAAAAAACATATCAGAACAAGGATGGATCTCCTGTAGAAAGAAAATCATCCACTCAAAATACAACACTTCTAGCTGATAATTCCTCATGGAGCAAGGAACTAGATTTAGGCTGCAGTTCAGTGTTGCTTCCAGCCAATTTGAAGGTAAGCTGCTGCCAAGACAGGCAGTTTGGCACTCTCTTGCCCCTTCATTCCTGGATGAACGTGACCACCTCTTCGTTCTTCTGATGCTTGTGCTCAGCAAAGCTTTGCCGTGAGTGCTGATTCAGCTGAAGAAAACACTCTTGGTCAGGTCCAGGTTACAAGTGGATCCCACCCCTGCCCCAGCTCACCACAGGGCTGCACAAGTCCTGCAGAACAGGACAGCAACCGAAAGGAGCAACTACCCTTCAGCCAAAGCCCATATTTACGTTGGCTTAGAGCAACTGTCAAACTGCAGCCCGAGGGCAGGTTTTTATCTCCTCCATTCTGCACAACTGCTCTAAAACCCCTGTTATTAGATTCACTCGCTCAGAAATCCAATGACTAATTCTTTATTCAAAGTGGAGAAGCTCCATCAGCAGAGACCAGGAGGGACTCATCACCTCAGCCATAAGTCATTTCGTATGTGGGAGACCCAGCCTTTAGCCCCGGCCTCAAATCTGGCAGAACAAGAATTAAACTCTGGAAAGCATCAAGAACAAGAGTGGCTCATTGCAGACTTGTACACCTCTTCTTTTCCTATTCATTCTGACAAAAAAAAGTCAAAGTTGTAACCCTCTCCTTGCCAGCAAGCATATTACACATATAAACTAGCGCAGCTTACCTGCAACCTCTACAAGGCAATAGAATAAACCCTGACAGGCAGCCAGTCTTACCTACGCCAGCTGAGCCACCCAGCAAAGATCAAGCATTGCAGGTTTTCTCTTGAACTCTTTGATTGCTTTCATCCTCACCAAAAAGAGACTTTCCGTTCCAGTTCTTAGAAAAGAAGTCTAGTAAAAAATGATGCAACAGAGATTCAACTCTTCTAGATCTTTTCTGCTTCTATGAATGTCACCATCATTGTTTTCAGTTTATATTAGTCTTCAGCAACATCCTAAACACAAGTCATGCCTCTTCCCAAAAGCAGTGAAGTCCATAAAAATCTTGCAGCTCAACGAGGCTCAGTTTAATACGTAAATACAACAAGAGGACTTCAGGACAAAAGGGCAACTGCCTATGCAGAAAGTCCTGGCCCCAATCTCAGGTTTTGCACACGTGTACCTGAGGGAATAATTCCCCTTCTAGCACACAAAGAGCGCTCCTGATCTAAGGCAGGAGTGAAAAATCACACAGCAAGAGTTTCAGTGCCCTAGGAAAAAAGTCACCCTTGTCACCAATTAATTTACCAACCCACAACAAGCCAATCTGTTCAGGTACCCTACTAGATTGCTTGAAACAACCAGCTACACAACACAAACTATGCCAGAGCATGAATGCAACCTCTCTCGCCTTTCACTCTATTTCACTCCTTCCCTTCCATACACACTTAACGCTGGCATAGCATCCTAAGCAGCTTTGGCTTAGTCATCTGCATCTTCCGGAGCATCTCCTGTATCGGCCACAGAGTCAAAGATTCTTCTAACAGACGGAAATACTGATCAGAAATGAGCAGCTGCTATTGCAATGCCTAACACATTTTCTTCTTTTTCCATTCTTTATTATATAGACCTCGGGCCTTCAAGAGTAACTGACAATCAAGACTGGTGTCAGTCTATTCCACATCCCATAAAAACACATGCTTTTTCCAAAATGGTTATGCTTTCAGGCCCCAATCCTACCATGAAAAGCTGAGCTGCTGGACAGTCCTGTAACGCAGTCTCCAAAACAGAAGAAAGTAAACATAATTTTTCACTCTATCCCACTTACGCTCAGTGCCTGGAGCCAAAAACTCCTGACATTCAACATCAAAATAAATAACAACCAATGCAGTGATAATGTTATCTATTATCAGTTTTCTTCCCTTCCCAGATTTCTTCCCAAGAAGACAAACCAGAAAAACAAAACCAAAACCCCTTCCAACATGTAACTGTCAAGGCAGAATCATAATTCTGCTGATAGAGATCAGCAGGCATCACATGCCCATAAGGATGACACAGCACAAATACACCAGAGTGTCAGATTAAGCTGCCAGTGTAGCATGCGGTTTGGAAGTCTGATTAAGGACCACTAGTCCTACATCAATATCCATCTGCACGATAAATGCCTGCCCTGCTCTACCAGTGCAACAGGTGTATTATTTTACATTGGACTTATAACATTGATTGAAATAGTCTCTAAAAGCACCTTTCTACTGTGAAGTAAAAGATCCGATTTCCACCTCTAAGGTTTCTACCTAGTTAGTATCAACTAATCAAAATTTACTTTTGTTCACCTCTTTACATGCATTGTAGCCTACCAAGCCCATTTTTAAAATGGCAACCCTTCCCCTCCCCAGGTCATCCAGAAAAACACTTACCTGCAAAATCAATTATGTTTCCTGTCTTTTTGTTTTTAATAGCACATAACCTCTTTCAGTGGCCCATTTAAACGATTTTTCCTGCTGAACAAGGGAGTGCCACAAGGGCAAGCATATATTAATATTAAAGAATCAGTCAATGTAACTGAAATCCTGTTCATCACATTAACTATCACCCTTTACCCTTTCTGGCAGTTGCACGCTTAGTCTATTTTTATCTACAAAGCTAGTCTTGCCACTAATCACAACGTTTCCAGAGAAAGAGGTCTGAATTTTAGTTATGGCAGCGCAAACAAACTTTTTGGGTACTGCACCACATTTTGATTACTTTAGAAAACGATACTATGGAACGAAGTCATTTGCTCCCCAAATGACTTCAGCATAGGAAGATTTGTTACACTGCGTATGTCCTTAATGCATTTTAACACTGTTCTACACTAAGAAAAACACTAGTAAAAGTTTATCATACACAAAGACAGCGCAACAAATTTCATTTCTGTACAAGAAAAAAAACCCACAACCACTATTTCTGCTTTTGCCAGTCATGAACTCCATTAAAATACAGCTGAGTAATTAAGAAAATACAGGCAATTCTTCTTCAAACACTACAACATATTTTAAGAACCTGCAATGCAGAACAGATATGCCGCACGCTTATCCAAAAACAAGTTCATAAAAAGATCCTACCTGAAGAGCATACGTCAAATACAGCAGCATCCTGTCAAGCATTATGTGTAGAAATGCCCAAGGTGAAGCTCTAGCAACTTATAGCATAGCAATACTTACAACGTGGCTGCAGTAATTGTCAACAACAAAAACTGAAAGACAAGTAGAAATGAATATGCTTGCAGCAACATGCCGTGAACGTTTTCCTCTCTTTTTTCCTTACAGTCTGCAGTTTACATTCTGATGCATGCATTAAAACATAATTACGGTGGAAAGAGGTTGCAGATACAGTTACTTACATTGCAAGACATAAAACTCTGTAAACAAACAGCACATTGCAATTTACACTGTCACTCACCTCATATGACCAAACACACTGAGTTCCTCCAAACCTTCGGACACACCTGCCCACCTCCACGTCCTCATGAGTGGTGTACATTTCTCCAAGGCATTCACCAATATGTGGCACCATCCTCCTGAGAACCTCCCGGCTGAAGATCATTCCCGGCCCTCCCATGCAGAAATTCTCTCCAGGCTCCAGCCCAAGTTTTCCGAGTTCTTCAATATTACCCAGACCAGTCGGTCCCAAATACAGAGGTTTACTACTGTTCAGTGAGTGAAGAAACTCCTCCAATTTTTCACCTGAAAAAGATAAAAGATTACTGTTATTTCTCTGCCTAGTCTGCCAGCCATCTCTTTTCCTGTACTTCAAGCTTTTTTAAAAACGTAACAGGCACCTGAGACTGTCACAGAAAATCACTTCCAAAGCAGTATTCTGTACCTAACTGAAAACACCCTTGGACAAGTTTACCTTTCACAAGCTTCTTTTGTTTTTCTTAATTAACATTACAATGACATTTTCATTCAGCCAAAAGCCAGAACGTGATCAAAACTTCATTTTACCACTAAACCTTGTTCTGCTCAATCAGGACTAATGGAAAGCACTTCCTTGGTAGTTTAAAACTCTCTCTAAAGTAGGACAATTTGCCAATATAGTTCCAGGCTGGGGAGAGAGGGAAGGGAAAGGGAAATGCCGGGTCTTATTTTAATAGGATTAATTTTTGAAAAGACCAAAGCAAATCTCGATTAACCAAGGTAAATATGTTTAATTGCGGAGTAATTGTGGGAACAAGGTAAAACTCAGGCTCCTTCCAAACTATTTCCAGTGCTGCAATGTCTACAGACTTTTCCTTCAAACCCCTCACCTAGTTCTTTTCAGAAACTCTGATTTCAAATTTACTTGACATCAAAAGTTTCTGGATAGGTTTAACTCAGAACCTTGGAACTAGTTAAAGACAGGTTCATTGCAACTCTGCAATGAGCCCAAAGTGACAACTTCTACATCTGCAACCCAATATATATACACACAGATACACGCGTAAGTGCGCGAGTATTTCACAGATGAATGACAGCTGACAAACAAGCAGCCCATTAAACCACTCAAACAAAAGCAAGTGACAAACAGGGAAGCATACAGTTACTCCAGTTAACTTTTCACAGTGTTTTCAATACTGCAAGCAACCACGCTCACAACCTAGGCTTACAAGTTCAGTTTCTTCTTTCTTTCCTAAGAGCAGGACACTGCACGAGTAGCAGCAGCAACAAGCGCAGACCAAAAGCAAGCGGGTTGCAGAACATCTTTTTTTAATGGTGCTGTAAACCTCGTGAAATAGGGCCAGTGCTTTTCAGAGACACACGCTGCAAAGAACAGCAGCTTTACAAGCAGCCTTCGGCGGCGGCGTTTGCTCAGCCCAAGTGTCAGCGAGCCAACGCAGAACTTTTGTTACTGCTCAAAACATCACTTCCGAGCAGTACCGAGTCGAAGCCTTCGGGCTGAGCCGCAACCGCGGCGGGGGCTGCCCGGCCGGAGCAGGACGCAGTCGGCAGAGCTCTTCGCCGCTCCCGCCCGCCGCCTGCCCACGGGCGGCGGGACGAGGCGGGACTGCCACCCTTGGGCTGCGCAGCCGAGCGCGGCGGGACGCGGCGCCGGCACCACCCCGCCGCTCCGCTGCCCGCCCACGGCCCCTGTCCGCCGGCCCACGGCAGAGCCTCGCCCGGAGAGCCGCGCCGCAGCAAGCGCGGGGGCCGCAGCACCGAGATCCCACGCCAGGACCGCTCACCGCGCCCGCCGCGGTCCAACCCCCCGCCTCAGCCCTCCAACGCGCCCCGGCACCGCGGCCTCCCCAAGGACGGCCCGGCCCGGCCCGGCCCCGCGGGGGCACCTCAAGGTTCCCACCGGCACCTCAGCGCCGGGACAGCACCCCACGGCCCGCACACGGTGGCTGGAAGCAAACTCCGCCGGGGCGGTGGGTGGGCCGAGGTACCCCTTGCGCTCCGCCACCGGGCGGGAACCGACTCTCCCCACCCCCCGCGGGACCCCGCCGGGCCGCCAGGCCATCGCTCCGCTCCCTCCCTCCCGGCGGCGGGGCGCGCCCCGGCCACCTTTAATGTAGACGTCGTCGTCCGCCCGCATGAACCATTCGTACTTGTCCAGGTAGCGGTCGTGCATGTACTTGATCATCATGAAAGACTTCTTCTGCGGCGGGCAGGAGTCGTCCACGCCGGGCAGGGCGACGACGGGCAGCCGGGGCAGCCCGGGGGGCGCGGCGGAGCCCTGGCTGGAGAAGAACTCAACGCGGCCCGGCACCGAGGGCGCCCACGTCCGCTGCGCCGCCACCGCCCGGCTGCCCAGGTACTTCTGGGCCGTCATCACCCCCACGTAGAGGAAGTTGCGGGGCTTGGCGTAGCCCGGGGCGCCCCCCCAGTCCCCGCTCCCGTTGTGGCTGCCGCCGGGCCGGCCGCTCCGCTTCTCGCCGCCTTCCTCCTCCTCCTCCTCCGGCTCCCCTTCCCCGCCGGCGGCGGGGCTGGACACCATGCCCTCCGCCGGCGGCGGCGGCAGCTCCCAGGGGCTGCTCCTGAAACTCGTGCCGCCCAGCACCGCCGCTGCCTCCGGCGGCGCCTGCTGCCCGCCCGGCACCGCCGCGCCCCCGGCCGCCCCCGGCCCCGCCGAGCGGCCGTAGTAGGAGCAGAGGCTGGAGCCGCGCCTCTTCTTTTCGCTCAGCTCGGCCACTTTCGGGGCGATGAGCCAGGAGGCGGCGGTGAAACCCAGCACCAGCCCCAGCCCCAGCCCCAGCCCCACGCTCAGCCAGGGTCTCCGGGACCGGGCTGCCATGGCGCGGGCGGGGCGGCTCCCGGAGCGCCGCTGCCGCCGCCGGCTTCCCCCCGCCGCCTCCCGCTGGAGGCGACCCCCGTCCCGCTGCGGCCCCGGGTGCGGCGACTCCCGCCGCGGCTCCCTGCCCCGCCGCGCCGGCCCGGGCGGCTGCGCTGCTCCCGAGTCAAACTTCTCCGGGCGTGAGGGCGGCGGCGAGGACGGCAGAGCACTAGCGGCGGCCCCTCCGCTCCGCTGGCACCTTGTCACCGCGGCGGCTGGTCCCTCCCCGCCCCTCCCACCAGCTCAGCCTCCTCCACACGGCGGCCGCGGCCCCCGCTCCGCGCACCGCCCATCAGCCAGCTTCCGCCGCGGCGGCCGAGCGCCGCACCCCGGAGGGCGCCGCCGGCCGTGCCCGAGCCGCTCCGGGGAAGTGGCCGCCGCCGCCGCCGCCGCTCCGGAAGGAAACGATTTTTTTAGGTGCCGCTCGCAGCTCCCCCGCGCCGCGGCCCCGCCACCCTCCGGCGCCCCCTTCCAGTCCCGGGACCAGGGCCGCCCGCCCGGCCGCGCCTCTTGGCCCCGGGTGCGCCCCGGTGCGCCCCGCTCCCGCCTCCGCATCGGGAGAGGCCGGCGGCTCATCTGCGGCCGCAGCTTCACATCACCCGAGGGCGGCCACGGGACGGCGGGTGGGACCGTCCTGCCCCGGTTTCTCATCCCAAGGGTGGTCATGGAAAGACAGCTGAGGGCTGTAGTTTCAGGAGGAGGGAAGCCGTCTCCTCTGCCCCTGCTCCCCGGCCTCTTCACTTCAAACGCTTCATAACTTTCCAGCCAAGAACTGTAGCCCTCCCTGACCATGTCTGTTCCTGTGGTGTGGATTCCCACAGCCTGCGTATGTTGTTATCACCAGCTCCAAGGTGCTGGAGCAGAGCCTCTTCATCCTCCAGCCTCGGGGTGACTGCACCGTCCACAGCCCAGGATGACTGACACCTGGAATTAAACGTTCAGGCCACTGTGCCTGCAGAGATAGCTTTAATTCTGAAGTTTAAGGTCTCCCTTGTCTCCTCCATATTTATATGCATCCCTAATTTCATTGTGCAAGATGCTCATCTCCAGCAAGAGTCATAAATTGTTCATCACATCCATTTGTCATTTCACTGAAATACACCAAAGCTACTGAAGATGCAGTAGCAAATGTTTAATCATTTGTCAGCAAACCCACCCATTTTTGTAGCTAAGTCTACGGGATTTTCTGTCACTTCACATGACTTTATCAGTTGTCAGGCACATATGTCAAGGCAAGAAGAGGAGTATGGAAGCTGGTACGGTGTGATGCTAGCAGAAGTAATGGAATAGTTGTGAGAGAAAAAATTTCAAACCTTTTTCCAAAAAGACAGAAATTACTTTGCCCACCTAACGAAGAAAAAGGCCTCCTACTCTGCATAGTCTTTAGCTATGAAAGATCACTCACTGAAGTAAATTTCAGTTTTTCCTTGTGCCTTCACCACATGCAGTGAGCAGGCTGTGGGCTCTTTGTGTTTCTGAGATGTGCAAGCATCATGCTCAGGAAACATACCCTCTGGCTTCCCCAGGGCTGAGCATCCTTTCCAAAGCAGCCCATCATTAATTTCCTCTGTACATCACACAAGCTGCAGGATTTATAATGCCGAGCAGCAAGGCACTGAGTACCAGTTATTCACTCCGCTGTCACCACTAAAAACAACAGCCCGATCAATGTGTCCGGGCACATAAATGTTCTGGGAGCAACAGGGTGGCAGATTCTGGGTCTGCCTTCACGGAGCTACTAACAGGCAACAGGGATTACCAGGATTAGGATTGTCTCAGATTTCCATATGAGTCTTCCATTTAAAAAATGCTGTCCCACAGTCCTTCCCCTCCACTCCCACAAACAGTTGGGGGGTGCTGGGTCCCAGCAAGTCCTGCACAGTATGACTTCCAGCAGTAAGGGCTCCTTTACACCTACACAACCTCACCATCACAGTGTCCTAAAATTTCAGACAACTTGCTGCTAAGGGGTCACACAGGTGCAATGTCTGACGCTGCGCCACTTCCATCACTTATGCATACACTGAAGTGACTCCGGTCAGTATCAGCTGTGCCAGCTCCTTAGGTCTGACAGTGCTTATTTTTGTCACAAAAATAGCAGGTGGGCCCATGAGAGGTGACCATAAACCTTTTACACACCTCAAAGATGAAAATGGACCTTAAGGCATTATGTGTTATCAAGACAGTTTATAAGGGAATAGAGTATAAGGATATTTGGAGCAGAAATAGCACACGTGTGTACCTGCATTTATATTTTTTAGTTCAATGCTATACCAGTATTTCAATGCACCGTGGGGAAATGTGTTCTGGGTTTTTACGGACAGACCAAAACACAGGCTGGGCTGCTTCTATAGGAACAACAGTGGCATCTAGTGGTTAATAATAAGTCCCAGACCTGTGTTCAGTAAAGGAGCGACACTCAGAATGCCTTTCCAATTAAAAGAAGTATTTGATATAATCACTTGTTAAGCTGGGCTTAGTCACTTCATGTCTACATGGCTTGTTATGTGTTCGAACGCATTTGATAAGACTATTACTCCAATGTCACACTGAATGTGTTTGGAGGGAATGGGAGAGGCGAGGGCCTGGCAATTTCTTAAAAAACTTGAAAAGTAATCTTGTAGCAAAAATTGGATTGGAAATTAGAAATCCTGCCTTCTGTCCACTGTACCATGTGTTTCTAATTATAATCTCAGGGGAGTCTCTTAACATTTTTAGTTCTTCTCTTGTGAAAAAGGTGGAAAACACAATCTCCCATTTCACCATAGTCGTTTTACAGCCTCTAATCAAATTTTACACACATGTCCTTTGATGAAGAAACAGCAGAAACATAGGGCTATGATTGTCATTGGCAATACTTTTAAGTGAAAACAATGGGGCTTTAGCTCCAGAAGAAGTGGGCAATCTTTCTTACACAATGATGCCAGCAGAAGCCAGAGTTCAAACGGGTGGGTATCCACTTCTCACTCTCACTTTACTTTTTTCAGAGTCATTCTGGCCATACTGAACCCAGTCACTTTGTCTTCACCGGGCACAAAGCCCTGAACTGAAGGAGTGGTCAACACGTCTGCAGTCTCGGAGAGGAACAGAGCTGGGTCTTACTACTTTTTCTTCTCAGGTGGAAGTCCAAAGCCATCAGTGATAGATTGCTAGGAATTCCTACTAGGTTTCAAATTCAACACTAGACAAAAAATAAAGGGTGATAAAACTTGAGTGCTTTATTGGATGTTTTCACTCAACTAGCTTGCTGAAATGCCTGAATATGATGCTGACACTTGAGCTGCACTTTACAGGTTGTACCTATTGTGTAAAGGGCATCTAAACCAAGATAGACATAACACTGTTTGCAATCTCTTCACAGCAGCCATAGGTGAAAAGCATTGACTAAAGCTAGCTCCACTAGCTAGTGAGGCTCAGGGTAAGTTGTGAAACTGTATCTTTGGGCACGGTCTCTTATCCTGCTAGTCCCATGTCTTGTGTCAGTCATCTCCAGAAGGAACACTTTAACAGCAGAGGTTGATCATCTGACACAGACATCGCCCTGGAGCAGATTAGAGCTGAGCAGGGAAGAAAAACCAAGTTAATTCCACCATCACAAAGGATCTCACTGAACTGATTTCTGTTCCAGTTTTATTTCACTCAGAAACAGATATCCTAAATAAACAAATAGGTCAGTTAGAACAGCAGCATTTATTTTGTGCATTAGTAACCAGTTGCTACAACATGCAATAAGTCAGCTGTAAAACAAAAGGAGAGGTGCCTGAGGACTGGAGGAAAGCCAACGTCACTCCGGCCTTCAAAAAGGGCAAGAAGGAAGACCTGGGAAACTACAGGCCAGTCAGCCTCACCTCCATCCCCGGGAAGGTGATGGAACAGCCCATTCTGGGGATCATCTCTAAGCATGTGGAGGAAAAGGTGGTTACCGGGGGTGGTCAGCATGGATTCACCAAGGGGAAATCATGCCTGACCAATCTGATAGCCTTCTATGATGGCATGACTGGCTGGGTGGATGAGGAGACAGCAGTAGATGTTGTCTACCTCGACTTCAGCAAGGCTTTTGACACCATCTCTCATAACATCCTCATAGGTAAGCTTAGGAAGTGTGGGTTGGATGAGTGGACGGTGAGGTGGGTAGAGAAGTGGCTGAATGGCAGAGCCCAGAGGGTTGTGCGAAGCAGCACAGAGTCTAGTTGGAGGCCTGTAGCTGGCGGTGTGCCGCAGGGGTCAGTACTGGGTCTGGTCTCGTTCAACATATTCATCAATGACCTGGACGAGGGGACAGAGTGCACCCTCAGCAAGTTTGCTGACGATACCAAGCTGGGAGGAGTGGCCGATCCACCAGAAGGCTGCGCAGCCATTCAGCGAGACCTGGAGAGGCTGGAGAGCTGGGCGGAGAGGAACCAAATGAAATTCAACGAGGGCAAGTGTAGGCACCTGCTCCTAGGGAAGAACAACCCCAAGCACCAGTACAGGTTAGGGGCTGACCTGCCGGGAAGCAGCTCTGAAGAGAAGGACCTGGGAGTCCTGGTGGAAAACAGGTTCTCCATGAGCCAGCAATGTGCCCTTGTGGCCAAGAAGGCCAGTGGTATCCTGGGGTGTATTAAGAAGAGCGTGGCCAGCAGGTCGAGGGAGTTTATCCTCCCCATCTGCTCTGCCCTGCCCTGGTGAGGCCAGATCTGGAGTTCTGTGTCCAGTTCTGGGCTCCCCAGTTCCAGAAAGACAGGGAAGTACTGGAGAGAGTCCAGAGGAGGGCTGCAGAGATGATGACGGGACTGGAGCATCTCTCCTGTGAGGAAAGGCTGAGAGAGCTGGGTGTGTTTAGCCTGGAGAAGAGAAGACCGAGAGGGCATCTTACGAATGCTTATAAATACCTAATGGGTGGATGTCAAGACCATGGGCCAGACTCTTTTCAGTGGTGCCCAGCAACAGGACAAGGGGCAATGGGCACAAACTGGGACACAGGAAGTTGCATCTCAATATGAGAAAAAGCCTTTTCTCTGTGAGGGTGACAGAGCACTGGACCAGGCTGCCCAGAGAGGTTGTGGTGTCTCCTTCTCTGGACATACTCAAAACCCGCCTGGACGAGATCAATCTGAACATGAAAAAAACTTCTTTACTGTTAGGATGACTGAGCACTGGTCCAGGCTGCCCAGAGAGGTTGTGGAGTCTCCTTCTCTGGTGAGATTCAAAACTCGCCTGGGTGCTATCCTGTGTAACCTGCTCCAGGTGATTCTGCTTTAGCAGGGGGATTGGACTAGATGATCTCTAGAGGTCCCTTCCAAGCCCCACCATTCTGTGGTTCTGTGTAAATATGTGAGTCACAAACAGTGAATTTCATAATGTCTCTCTTCACTGTAGCCCCTTCAAGTGTAAAGATTCATTCCAAGGGGAAACTATATTTTGAGTTATGTTTCAATGTGTTTAGGCTTAATAAAATTAACTTTGATATTAAAAAGAAGTGTAAAATGGACACAATTTCAAACACATCCTTTCCATAATCATGGTAAGCATGACAAGCTTAATACCATATTAATGATTTTGAACCTGTGCTTCTAAATGTAAATCAGTACTTTTACTTCATAGAATCATAGAATCTTAAGGTTGGAAAAGGCCTCTAAGATCATCAAGTTCAGCCGTTGACCCTACACCACCATGCCTACTAAAACATGTCCTGAAGTGCCACATTTACATGTTTTTTGAACACCTCCAGGGACGGTGACTCCACCACCTCTCTGGGCAGCCCGTTCCAATGCCTGACCACTCTTTGAGTGAAGAAATGTTTCCGAATATCTAATCTAAACCTCCCCTGATGCAACTTGAGACCATTTCCTCTTGTCCTTTTGCTAGTTACTTGGGAGAAGAGACCAACACCCACCTCACTACAACCTCCTTTGAGGTAATTGTACAGAGAAATAATGTCTCCCCTCAGCGTCCTCTTCTCCAGGCTAAACAACCCCAGTTCCCTCAGCTGCTCCTCATAAGACTCGTGCTCTAGACCCTTCACCAGCTTTGTTGCCCTTCTCTGGACATGCTCCAGCACCTCAATGTCCTTCTTGTACTGAGGGACCCAAAACTGAACACAGGACTCAAGGTGCGGCCTCACCAGAGCTGAGTACAGGGGCACAATCACTGCCCTACTCCTGCTGGCCATGCTATTCCTGATCCAAGCCAGGATGCTGTTGGCCTTCTTGGCCACCTGGGCACACTGCTGGCTCGTGTTCAGCCTCTTGTCAACCAGCACCGCCAGGTCAACAAGTTATCCATGAGCCATCAGAGAGCTTTATGGAATAGTAAGACATATTGTGTGAACTCAAAAAGCAGCCTTAGGGATGGCTTCAATTATGTTGTTGCAGCCACTGCAATCCATTCGAGCTCTGTTAGGAAGTTAAGAAGGAGTGATGGCGATGAATGCCATTTTCAAAAGAAAACAAAAAAGCCTTAAAAAATGGTGACAAATGGATCTGCTTGATGCAAGAGAGGAAGAACTCAAGTCTGACATATTCCTTATTGAAAGGACTGGCGCTCTTTGTATCACTAATCAGACAGGTCTCGTAATTTTGCGGTAGGGTCTCAGTCTTTGAAGCCAAAACAAAACTTTTTTCACTGCTTTTTCATTTTTGTTCTTTAAAATATCACCAGGAAGCAGGGAATAGTTCCCTTTTAGTTGTGTGAGCTCACAGAAAATTTATAGCATTGGGCTTTAAGTGGTAGACCGTTATGTGCCCAACCCCACAAAAATGGCTCATGTCAGAGCTAGCGTGACCATCTGCAAAAGACAAAGACATTTCAATTGTCTTGCAGAGGAAACTTTTGAAAACATTAAGCTTGAAATTCCCCTGGGGCATTCAGTATTACTGTAGAGGCATATACACATCACTTACAGAGCAGTAGTTGCAACTGCCAACTGTCCTTTAACATTTTCATCAGCATATATTTATTCATTGGTACATCTGGGTAATCATATGCATTAATGGTATATTAACTAAGAAATAGTTTAATGGTCTTTATTTTTATTCTTGTGTTCTAAAACCCGAGGGTGTTTATGCCAAACTTGGTATTGTTATGTGGTGCCTGCATGATCGCAACATCTGATACTATAGCCGTTTGCATTTCTACATACAGTTTGATTTTGGAAAGTAATTGTTGCTCCAAGCCATTAAGGCTCACAGCCATCTGAGGGCATTTGATTAAAGCCTTTTCTGTTGATTTTCCTGGGCACTGCACCTAGCCAGATCTTGCATAAATGTTGCCATTTCTTTCAAGAGAGATCAGCTCCTTCTGTATATTCAGTCACATTCACACACTCATGGTCTTGCCACTGTTTCCTTGCAGAGCAATGACAGCTACTGGAGCAGGAATTTGACTGCAGGACCTTGCTCCTTCCCTACTGTCCACAGAGCCATTTCTGAAGCTCCATGTACTCAGTCCTGCTCCAGACTGAGATCAGTGAAGTGCAACGGGCATTACTGAAAGCAAATCCTTTATATCTTACAGAATTATGTGCAGTTCTGAAAATCCAGCAGTAGCCTGAATTTTAGATTCAAGATGAGTTTGCAACATCAGCTGTTACCAACCCCATCTTTTACTTGTGAAGTGAACATATTCAATCTGCAATTTAATGAAAGATAAACGTGAACTCCGTAGTCCTGTAATTTATTTTTGGATTAAAGCCAAATTGAAATAATATGTGTGATAGGCGAGGCTGTGAAATCCATGCTTATGAAAACCCTTTCAGATTTCACCTTTGCAACGTTTATTTATGAAGAATTATTGTGACACAACTTTACATTGGCAATTTATATGTAAATTGTATTTAACCTGTTTTATTTTGCTCCTCTTGCAAGCTGTTGATTTTTTCTGTATTTTGTAGTAGTTTTCTCTCTCATCTTAGAATATAAATAAATGAGACTAAATCACACTCTCTTATGAATCCATACATGCTCCCACCTATATGTGTGTGGTGGGTTGACCCTGGCTGGGTGCCAGGTGCCCACCAGAGCCGCTCTATCACTGCCCTCCTTCGCTAGACAGGGGAGAAAAAGTATAACAAAAAGCTTGTGGGTCAAGATAAGGACAGGAAGAGATCACTCACTAATTATCATCACGAGCAAAACAGACTGAACTTAAAGAGAAAATTCATCTTATTTATTACTAAGCAAAACAGAGTAGAGGAACGAGAAATAAAACCAAATCTTAAAACACCTCCCCCCACCCCTTCCATCTTCCCAGGCTCAACTTCACTCCCGGCTTCAACCTCCTCCCCCCTCAGCGACACAGTGGAACGGGGAATGGGGGTTACGGTCAGTTCATCACACGTTGTCTCTGCTGCTTCTTCATCCTCAGGGGGAGGACTCCTCTCATCGTCCCCCTGCTCCAGCGTGGAGTCTTTCACACGGGCTACCGTCCTTCATGAACTGCTCCAGCGTGGGTCTCTCCCATGGGGTGCAGACCTTCAGGACCAGACTGCTCCAGCACGGGTCCCCCACAGGGTCACAAGTCCTGCCAGCAAACCTGCTCCAGCCTGGGCTCCTCTCTCCATGGGGCCACAGGTCCCTGCCAGGAGCTTGCTCCAGCATGGGCTTCCCACGGGCCACAGCCTCCTTCGGGTGCTTCCAGATGCTCCGGCATGGGGTCCTCCACGGGCTGCTGGTGGAATCTCTACACCCCCTCATCCTTCCTCCATGGGCTGCAGGGGGACAGCCTGCTTCACCATGGTCTTCACCACAGGCTGCAGGGGAATCTCTGCTCCAGCACCTGGAGCACCTCCTGCCCCTCCTTCTGCACTGACCTTGGTGTCTGCAGAGTTTCTTACATCTTCTCACTCCTCTCTCTGCCTGCAAAAGCTCTCTCTAACTTGTTTCTTCCCTTCTTAAATATGTTACCACAGAGGCGCTGATGGGCTCGGCCTTGGCCAGCAGTGGGTCTGTCTTGGAGCCGGCTGGCATCGGCTCTGTCAGACACAGGGGAAGCTTCTAGCAACGTCTCACAGAAGCCACCCCTGTAGCTCCCCCACTACCAAAACCTTGCCACGCAAACCCAACACAATGTGGGATATAGTAAATGGTCCTGTGTAGAGAACAGCAGTATTTACTCTCTGCCTCCTCAGGTACTGCAACAGCTGTGGACTCATACGGAAGGCAGAGTCTCAAGTGGTTTCAGCAGGTTTGGGAGATTGTGTATGATTTCTCCCCAGAGGGGCTGATCTCCATAGGCAATACTCAGATAAGTTAGGAAGGGTGCATCTTTCCCAGCATCGCAGGTCCATTGCACCCTCATGCCGTCTAACCTGTAATGCAGATATGTTTTGTAGCTCACCGCACAGGCTTTGATCCTGACATCAGATCAGGCACGTGGCTGGAGAGCACTGTGGCATCCTTCCAGTCCACAGGCATGGCATCCTCTCCTTTGAAGCCACAGGATGAGACTGTATGGTGCATGGGCAACTCTTGTGCTGACAGAGACTCTCTCACCTGGAAGCAGGGAAGCACTCTCTGGAGCCACAGTATGCAGGCACTGGTAGAGGCTGCAGGGAAAAAGACTCTTCCAAAATGCTGCAAAACCTGGAGGTTTCCAAATCTGAAGCACGGTCTGCAACTGTCATCCCAAGAAGCGTGCTTTGACCTTACCTGGGTGTTTTGGGATAATGTTCCTGAAAGAATCGTAAGCAGGGGAATCTGGAGAATGTTTCAGGGCAATTGAGGACCTGTTCACCCCAGGGGAACTGTTGGCGGAAGGAGTCTGTTTCTTAGAGGTTCTTGCACATTTCTGATACTAGAGAATGCAGTGTTGTTTCCTGAATTAACATTTTGGTCACACCTTATTGCCTACAATTCTAGCGGCAGACATAAGGATTAAGCCGAGTGATTTCTGCCCTTTGAAAGAAAGTCAGCAATGTGCTGCATCTCCCTATGTGATTAGGAAAGACAGAAAGCCATGTACATCAATGCCGGAAAAGAGGTAGCTGCAATTGTAAAGAGCATGACAGAAAATCTCTCTTTTAAAGACCTCAGCAGAAACATTTGGTTCTCAATGTACTCTGGGCACCGACAGTATGCAGAAAGATTAAGATTGAAAGTAAAAGCCTTTCTTGCTTAACATAACTTCCCTACAGTATCTACAGTAGGAAAAGAACGTGTGTAGTGCTTTCTTCCACAATTTTAAAATATGTTCATAAGGCAGAAAAAGTTCTTGTTGAAATAGCTTTTACTAATTGCTGTAATACCAAAGGTAACACCACCATGTTATCAACCTGGCCACAAGAAGTCATCTTTTTCTTTTCTTTTCTCTTTTTTTTTTTTTCTTCTGGGAGACAAAAGAAACAAAAGAGGGTAAAATACCAGATTAATTTCTAATAGCAATAGCTGTATCCTCTGTACAAAAATACCTTACTGGCTAATCTGCAGGCTGAAGCAACGCATGCGAGGAAGCTGCATGGCATATACTTTGTTGTGTTGTTTTGTGAAGGCAGAGGGTACTGCTTGAGAAGTGGATGCCAAAACCTCTGCAGGTTGTTCAAGCCATTTTAAAAGAAAAATCTCACAGACTAAATAAAAATCTAAACTAAATTAAAAACAAACCCAAAACACTTAGAAGAAAACCCTAGAAAAGCAACATCAGGAAGCCTAGAGAGGTGAGCAGCTATTGCTCCCAGAGGAAGAACTGGATAGTTATCTTCCACTATAAGTCAGCCAAAACAAAAGTGACAATAAAAACATGCACACGCCCTTTTCCATGTAGTGTCACTGAAGCATGCAACATCTTAAAAGGAAAAATTAGAAGGAGAGAGCGGTGAGCCCAGCAGTCTTTTATCTGATCCTAGGCGTGTTGGTCTGGTGAGTTTCCTACAATGTTTTGTTTTATGTAGACCTTTTTTAAGAATTGAAGAGGATATTAACAAGTTTATAATAAACTTTTTTTCCAAATTTGCTAGGAATTTTACTCAAATATCACTTTTCCTCAGGTTTAACATCAAAGGCACCTAATGGACTGTCCTTCTAGTATGCAACTTGAAATGTCAGGATGAAAAAAGTCTCACCCTTTGCGTTAAACGTTACAGCAATATTGTTCTATTGTTATATAAATCTAGTAAAACAAAGTTTTAATTTGTATATTATGTCATGTTTCCCTCCTGCTCTTAGAGATTAATTTCCAAAGTTTGGATTAAGAATATAAAGAATTGTACTGAAACATTAAAGCAAAATATCAAGAATTCTAATTACAACACACTTCTGCAGTATGTGTTTTGTATTTACTTTTGTCATGGTTTAACCTGGCAGCCAGCTAAAACAACCACACAACCATTCACTCACTCCCCCTCTGATCCCAGTGGGATGGGGAAGAGACTCAGAAAAAGAAAAAAAAAGTAAAACTCATAGGTAGAGATAAAGACAGTTTTATATGACAGAAAAGGAAGAGAATAAGAATAATAAAGATAACATAATAAACAAGTGACGCACAGCACAATTGCTCAGCATCTGCAGACTAGTGATGCCCAGCTAGTTCCTGAGTCACCATCTAAAGCCCCAGCCAGCTTCCCCCAAGTTATATACTGAGCATGGTGTCATATGGTATGGCATATCTCTTTGGCCAGTTTGGGTCAGCTGTGTCCTCTCCCAGCTTCTTGTGCACCACCAGCCTCCTTGCTGAGAAGCTGAAAAGTCCTTGACTTAGTGTAAACATTGCCTAGCAACAACCAAAATATCAGTGTGTTATCAACTCATCCTAATTCTAAAACACAGCGTAGTGCTGTGTTTTAGAATTAACTGCTAGGAAGAAAATTAACTCCATCCCAGCCAAAACCGGGGCAACTTAGAAGCAGTCTCATTGAACTTGGTAGGATTACGGATGTGTCAATTCAGCTTCTAGTTCTGATTACTAGCTGAGTTTATTAGTAATCATACTAAGATTTCTGAAAAGCCGGACGAGAGATAAGCATTATGAGCTTCTTTCTCTGGAGAAGTTTAATATCTTGTCTGCTGTAGCTAATCACGCACGGGATTAGAAAGCCTGGCAGGAGAGCTTTCAGAGGGGATTGGAAAATGGAAGAGCTGTAACTCTAGATTCCTCTTTCCTCCTCCCCTTCCAAAACATTTGCTATACAATGCATAATCTAGGCACCCAATATGATGAAGAGTATGTTTTCTGCTTTGTCAGCTCAGCACCGGATGATGCTTGCTGAGAGATGGCTACATCCCTTCACGTGCACTGGTGGCATCAGAAAATCGTGTGACTTAACAATTCTGTGCCAAACAGGGGGAGGTGAGTTCCTCACCTGAAAACTGATATTAATTGGATTATTCTGTTAGCTCCATGGTAACCTTTTGGCGAAGAGAAAGATTTCCACAGAAGTAATGAATGACAAGCCATGTTTGTGCCGAGATGCCTGTTTCAAAGGGATGTGTTCAAAGGACCTGCCATTGATCAGCTGAGGAATTTTTTTTCAGCACTGAAGCTAAGGAGAGTTGGGCAAATATTCCTTGTTCGTGGCATTCCCTTATTTCTCACTAGAATCACCTCTCTGGTTTTCTAGGCGCAGTTGCCATTTGAAATTGCAATTGCAATGCCTGATGAACGGTATGTCTTGCTTTTTCAAGATCACCTTTTACGAAAAGAGCTACTCAACCTGTGTAGGATTGTGAAGTCCTGCAGACAAGACTGCTACCCAAATCAGTCCAAGTGGGTTCAGGTAGTAACATATCACACCAGAAAGTGTGTCCCATCTGCCGCATGATGGTACGGAAAAATTGTCAAATTCAAAACAAAGACAGAAAGGGAGGGCAGTGCACCCAGGGTAAGCTGTCCTTGAGAAAATTACGTCTGTAAACATAACGTAGAAAATTACAAGCAATTATAAACCCGCTGTGGATAAACTACTAAATTCCCATCGAAGAGGCTGGAAAGCCGCTCGATTTCAACAAGCCTTGGGCTGGGCACAAAGGCTACCTACCTTGCTTATGCCTTCTGTGACTGCAGACAAGCAGGCTCTTTCACAGCTGCACGGGGATGTGAACCACTTCTCTGGTGGCCGAGGAAAAACGGACGTGCGTAATACGAAGAGCAATTGTGCCACCTTGTGAAACAATACTGTGGGTACAGCCTGATGGCTTCTGGTGGCATTTCATTATAATTCAAACCATCATGAGGCATCTTCGGGACCAAGTTACTATGACACCGTTTTGTTTTATTTTATATCCTTCGTTAGAAAAGCCTTTGACAGAAGCTGCTTCTCGGCTTGCTTTCTGAATTATTTGCTAAACATTCCATTAGAGTAACATTATCTTTTACCTGCTGATTTCCGGCCATATGTAGCTGGAATGAGTTGTGCAAAGAGTAGCTAGCTCTTGATGGCAGAAGGTTTTCCAAAAGAATTGTGTCTTTGGCAGAAATAGCAACCAATTTATAGAAAGTGTCCTGTCCAGACTATCTAGAATTTTAAGGGGGGGGTGGTGGTGATGGTGAGGGAACGACAAACAAACAAATAAACACTCTACAAGCACAGGGAATTTTCTGGGGGAAAAGTTAAATTATGCGTTTTTTCATTTTATAATTACATTCAAGAAGAAAAAAATTTTGATTTAAAAGATATGATGTTTTGTGAGTACAAGTATGTGTAGGAAATAGCACTCATGCAATCAGTTCAGCAAACTTCTACAAGGAAACTGTTGCTCTGTTTGAAAAATGCATCATATAAAATAATACAGCACGGTTTTTACCATCACTGCTTACCGATAATAGGAATAGGAGATTGGATTAGCAATGCTTGAAACCCGCATGTGGCTGAAGAGAATCCAGCAGTTAAAGAAAGAATCACCCCGCATTTCCTTTCCACCCTTCACTTGATTAACAAGTGATTTGGGGCATATTTTGACTTCTCAGTTACCCAGCAGATGGTGGCCCAAATTCAGCAGAATATATTCTTTCTGGCGTAGAAGCAATCCTGATGGAACTAGGACATTAGATTCTAGAGCTCTCAAAAGAAAAAGTGTAGAAGGTTCCTGATCAGTCCCCGGCTGACCAGAAGTTAAAGCCCATTACACAGAATCACAGAGTCGTAAAATCACAGCATCACAGAATGGTGGGGGTTGGAAGGGACCTCTGGAGGTCATCTGGTCCAACCCCCCTGCTAGAGCAGGATCACCTGGAGCAAGTTGCACAGGATCTCGTCCAGGCGGGTTTTGAGTATGTCCAGAGAAGGAGACACCACAACCTCTCTGGGCAGCCTGGTCCAGTGCTCTGTCACCCTCACAGAGAAAAGGCTTTTTCTCATATTGAGATGCAACTTCCTGTGTCCCAGTTTGTGCCCATTGCCCCTTGTCCTGTTGCTGGGCACCACTGAAAAGAGTCTGGCCCATGGTCTTGACATCCACCCATTAGGTATTTATAAGCATTCGTAAGATCCCCTCTCGGTCTTCTCTTCTCCAGGCTAAACACACCCAGCTCTCTCACCCTTTCCTCACAGGAGAGATGCTCCAGTCCCTTCATCATCTCTGCAGCCCTCCGCTGGACTCTCTCCAGTACTTCCCTGTCTTTCTGGTTATTTGCTGGCTTATTCCCCAGTTGGATGCAATGGCACGAGCATTGGACCCCAGCCCCCAAGTCCTTCAGATTAAAGCCCGTCTCACCAAGTTGGCCGGCCTCCTGCCAAAGATTGCCTTGCCTCTTCCGGACAGGTGGATCCCCTCCCTCCCTAACAGGTTATAGTCATCAAAGAATGCAGGGCCTTGTCCAAATGCCTCTTTGTAAGGCACTGACAGGCATGGGGCAGCCACCAGCTCTCTAGGAAGCCTGTTGCAGCCTCTGACCACCCTCTTGGCAAAGAAACACTGAGACTTGCTCTGTAGTTTTCATGCTTGTCTTTTATTGGGATGTTGGGATTTGGGGGGCTGGGAGCTCTTGATGGCTGGTGCAGGCCCCAGCTGATGGCCCAGTCCTGGTCTGGCCGTCCCCCAAGGCACCCTGCTGGGTCACCGCCGCGGTGCTGGCCTCTTGTTGGCTGGAGAGGCGTCGGAGCTGCCGGTCCTCCTCTTTGGGGGTCGCCGTGGCCCTTCAGGGGAGCCTTCAGTGCCCTGGCTGGAAGTGGAGGGCCCGGGCACAGCCTGCCCTGGCTCCTCCTGGGGCTCCTCTTGCTCCGCAGGGATGGCAACGGGAGCAGAGGGCTGGCTGCCGAGACCCCCACCACGGGCTGCGGACAAGGTGCCGGGCAGCTCCTCCGTGCTGGGTCTCGCAGGACTGCCGGAGGGGGCTGTGCTGGGGGCGAGAGACCCTCCCTGGGAGGCAGCAGGGCCTGGGATGCCCGCGGGGCTGCCCTCCCGCCCCCCGGCAGCACGGGCGTCCCGTCGTCCCAGCAGACGGTGGGCCTCTCTGCTGCGCCCTTGCACGGCGACACGTGCACGCTGTCGCGCCAGTGTCGCCGTGAGGTTTTGGCGGGAGACCCCCAGCATCCGGCCCGGCAGCTCTCTCTCCAGCCCGCGGTTGTTTGGGGTGCCCATGAGGGTGGCAAACATCATCTCCTGCTCCCGTTGGACCAGGGGCTGCAGGATCTGGATGAGCGTTGAGTTGTTTCGCAAACCGCTCATCCAGTTTGGGGTGTAGAGGCCACCCACAGGACGCCTGGGCAGCCCTTCTGCAGCCCACCGTTGGGGTGCTCCAGGGTGATGGAGGTGGTGGGCGGCTGGGTGCCTGGGAGCTCCTCCCCCCTGGCGGACGACGACTGGTGGAGTCACGGGTGGTGTGACGACGTGCTCCACGTAGTCATCGTCCGCCCGCACCGAGTGCAAGATGGAGCGGATTCCCCTCTTGCAGAGGGGGCACTCGGGCTTGGTCTCAGCCCACCGCAGGATGCAGGGGTAGCAGAAGCGGTGGAGGCATGGCATCACGAAGCTGGGCTCCTCCCAGCTGCCCAGGCAGATGGGACAGCGGTCCTCCAGCTCCGTGGCCATGGCCTCCATGTTCTGCGGTGGGCTGGGGGGAGCTGGCGATGATGAGCTGCTCTCTCTCACTGGCGCTGCAGCAGCGGGCGTCACGCTAGAAAAGGAGGAGAGGCCACGAGCGTTGGCTGGCCCGTTGGCTGGTGGAAGACATGCCCAGGTCCCTCAAGGAGGAAACCCTGGCAGCCCCCCAGGGTGAGGTGCCCCCTCCCAGCTCACCTGCGCTGCTGCGAGCGCGCCTCCTGGGTGCCCCGGCTGCCTGAACCTGGCAGGGCCGGGGGGAGTCCTCCGACGGCTCTGGGGTCGGGCACTGAGAGCTGCACAGAACAACTCCCCGAGCACAACACCAGCACCAAAGGCCTCGCTCAACACTCCAAACCTCGCCAACTGCTCAGCCGGAGTGCGGGCACGAACCGGCTGGGTGTGGCCCGGCGCCCGAATATAAGCAGCAGGGGACGCCTGGTCACAATCCATCGCTAGGTGACATCACAGTCCGTCGTTGGGGGACATCTCAGGCCATCCGTCGGTGACGAGAGAACCCATCGCTCGGGGAATCGGTGACATCATTGTTTGGTGACGTCACAGTCTATGGCTCGGGGATGCCACAGCATCCATCCTTTCCCGAGGCGCTCACCCCGGCAGCGCTGCAGCCCCAGCACGGGCGTCTGGGGTTACCGCAACGCCACCACCCGCTCCATCCCCCCATCTCTTGTCTTCTGCTCGGCACAGTGTCTTCCCAGGGCCCCAGTGGCCCCCTCAGGTCGCGCTGGCCATGGCAGATGTCTCCAGGCACATGCGGCAAGTGGGTTCACTTGGTAACACCTCGTGCCTCCCTGGGAGGCTGCAGGACAAAGTCCCACAGGCTCTCCCCACACCCCAGCGCTGCTGGCCAGCCCTCTGGGCTCCCCCGATTCCTCCCAGGAAGCACGTGGCTCCTGCAACATAGACAGTAAATGCCACTTGATATCGTCACCAAAAGATACTGTTACAGGAAAGTCAGTGCTTCAAGTCTAGTGTTAGCTATATTTGTCTTTATTTCACCAGTAATAGTAAATAAGCAAGCAAGGAATCAGGATTACTTTGCCCTTGCTCTGTCTATGTCACTAATCCTTATTTCTGGCTTCTTCCATTCAAGTAATCGCTACTGTGAATTTCCAGGCCAGAGCTTATATTTGTCAGCTAACAACTTTCTTCTCTTAACAATATTTTCCACAGATTTCAGCTGTTCAGCAGCTGGTGCAAACTAAGACCGCATCCAATAAACCATGCCCTCCCAATTGCAGCCTTTAGCTGCTGCCAGGGTAAGAAAGGTGACTACCATGCTAAAACGACTGATACTTAAATCACTAAGTGTAGCTCATCAGTATTTTTCCTTAGGCCAACTGAGCACACATCAAGTTCCCTGGGACTACCTTGAGAGGAGCATTCCCCAAACAACACCAGACTGCACAGTTTCTTTGCTGGAGAAGAGCACTCTCAAGAGGTCGGCCTCCCTGTTCGGATGTAAAGGGACTGACCTCAAAGAGTGTGACTTTTCTCACACTCCGTTTTTTCCCCAAGGTGTGATTGCCTGAGCAGAGGGGAGGCAGGGCATTCCTTACCTGTCTCTTGCAATGTCAGGCAGGAAATGATGGATTCTGCTGAAGATTTAAGAGTCGCCATTCTCTCTTATTTAGCTTCACTCTTTTAAGCCTGGGACAGGGAGAAGAGTTACATCGTCACCTTCAGTACACTCAGTGATTCATCTCTTCTCTTTTCAGAGTTATATTGGAAAGCTTCTTCACGCTGAAGAGCGCTCAGCGTGCTGCTTTATGCCTACACACTAGCTGACAGATCCAACGTAAGGAAAAGGGCTTCCCTTTCAATGAAGCTGACACTAGCGTGGGGGGGTGTTCTTATTTTTTGCATTAGAAGAGAACCCACCGCTGACACCTCTTTTCCGCAGAGAACTGGCAGGCTTGAATAAGCTCCGAGCACTGGCAGGCAAAAATCCCTTGGGAGGTAAAGGAAGAGAAGGAGCGGTTCCTTGAAGAAACAATGCCAGGGCTAAGAGAAAAAAAATTCCCATTACGTGTGTTTCCAGCACACCCATGGTTGTGTGCAATAACGGACCAAGGTGACTTAACTGCACATTCTTTAACGCCTTAAAGAAAAGAAGGTGCCTTAGATGCAGGAAGCGAAAAATAAGTCAAATTGCTGAAGGCAAGGATGAAAATGTCATCCAGCACCCAGGGACCAAAGGGGTGCAAGATAACAACAGGTATCTGAGGTATCAAGAACTTACCCTGCAGGCACACAGAAAGTGTGTGTCAGGAAAGCCGTGATGCTGAGCAGGGCAGAGGGCGTGCAAGCGAGCACTCATTATATCTTTCTTTCCTTTAAAAGGCCTGAACTGGGACGCAGCTGTAAAGGCAGAAGTTCTCTCAGAATAGCGAGTTTGGTGAGATGCTAAGAGAACGGAACAGGACCAACATAACTTTGGTGCTTAAAAATTGATCAATCTGCTTAACTCTGCCTTCTAGAGAGAATAACCTGAAGCAAACCCACCAATTTCTTATTATGTGAAAACATGAGCAGAGATGAGAGGGGGAAGCTCTCCTGAGCAGGGGGCTCTCCTGTGTGGGCTGTGCTTGGCCCACCTCTCTTTGTTCTTGACAACAACCAAAACACGTCTTGAAACATTAAGGTGCCTCATAGAATCAGATTAGCATTTCTCAAAGATGACTCGGGTTCAGTCGCTCAAAAATGCAAGTAAAGCAGAGGGAATTCAAGATATTATTCTAGTACCAATTCTTTGACTCCATCCAGATTTTTCAGGGCCTCTACTGAGACTGACGTGGAAAACTAAGAGTCTGCACTGATGGTTTTATTTGAAAAGCGCTCCCCCTTAGTTCTGCTCAGGAGCTCCCATCTGCTCTCTGGCTAAGGCCAAGGGACCTCGGTTTCTCCTTCTAGTTCCGCTGGACACCTCCGCAGTACTTCTGCACTCTCCGGCACGTGGATGAATTTTTCCAAAGACTCCTGTGGAGGTTTCTAGGTGGAGGCCCTAATGCCCTGCCAGAGCAAGTGATTTTCTGCCTTGTCCGTGCTGTACACGCCACTCTCTGACCCTGTGCAATAAAACATGCCTGTGCTCATTTCTAGCCAGCATTTGCTGGTACACTGACAACAACGATTTTTTTCCAAAAAGCTGTCTTCCTTGCCTGCCATTTCCCTGTCTAGGTCACAAGCGCAGTGCCTGCGAGAATATGTTTTAAGAGCAGTCTCCAAAAGGAAAGGCGCAAATAAGTTTGGGGGTTTTGAAATTCTTAGTCGAGGTGTGCAATGTCATGATGTCCTGGGAGAAAAGGATTGGGTTTCTATTTGCAGGTGTTGTTAGCAGTAAGTTTGGTCAGGGTGCATTTCATACCAAAACCAGTTTAATTCACAATGACAAAGTTAAATTATTTTGTTGAGGTGTGGGTGTGGGGGGTTTTTTCCATATAAAAAATGGAAAGATAAAATCAAAGATTAACCCTCTGAAATTAGAGATTAGCATTCTTCTCACCAGTTCTTCTGTTACTCTCCTCTGCTCTTGCCAAAGCAGGAGGCCTCAGAAGGCAGAACCAGGCTGTAAGGCAGAACAGTCTGCTGCTACTTACTGGAAAAAATGGGACTGTCTAGTTTTTGACATACTCTGCCAGCAGAATTACAGCAGAGCACCATCCTTGTTTATGAGCATCATGCCGAATTACTCAGACCTCCTTCATTTTCTTTGTCTGGAATGGACAGTCAGTAGTTTTGTGCTTTAGCACTACCGCGTGCATGAAGTGACACACGCAAGACCAGTCAAGACCATTCACCTCTTTACAGAGTGTAAGGAAGAAAAAAGAAAAAATACGCAAACACACACACACACCCCTTCTGCTTTCTTGTCAGGAGCAGCACAGTGATAATTAAGGCAGCGTCTCTGTGCCAGGCAGCTCTCAGCTCCCTGCTGCGTCCCTACAATTGCTGGGGAGCAGGATCCGCTCGCCCAGCATCTGAGTGAGGATTTAGCGACAGCCAGAGCCACCGACTCCCAAAGAGTCCCAACTCCCCGCTTCCCAAAGGCGCCCTGGACCGTTGCATAACAGCACCTGGTTGTCTGCATCCTGCCTCCCAGAGCATCATCTTTCAGAGCCTATATTTTCATCAGTCTTTACTCATTTGTTTTGGAGTCTGGTTATTTGAAGCCATAATGGCCACTTTTTGAGGTCTCTGGCCCTAACGCAAAGCTGAGGATAACTTTCAGCTGGCTCTTTGTTGCAGCTGCTGGTGCATCTTGCCTGCAGCTGGCAAGGCACTGGCTGAGGTGGTTCCATGTAGCGAGCCAAGCTCTAGAGAATGTCAGGTCGCTGGTGGGGTGAATACGGTGCACTGAAAAGACATGTCAGAGGGAGCTGCAAGAACGTACTGAATGATTCGGAGGCTTAAGGGTGCTTGCCGAACTGGCATACTGCCAGCGTGCAGCGTGAACACAAACTGGCTTGCGCTTAGAAGTAAGCTGTGGATGTAGCTGGCTCCGTAAAGCTGGACTTTGGCAGGTAACCAAATACGTGTTGGCATATTCAGATATAAGCAGGATGGATCAGTAAGGGTGGAGACAACTTTGTGCCTTTCAGAAAGGAAACCTGAGAGGAATCCTGTAACCATCCTATAAAAGGATGATTTATCTACCAACAGCTCTGATGAAGTTATGAAGAACAACGTCCTGGGCATCCCGCCATCCTCTCTGAACATCACGTATGAAAGGAAAAATAAACAAACTCCGAAAGCACTGAACACTTTTATGAGAAGGACATTATTCAGATTCATGAGGTGGAATTCTCAGCACATGCCCCAAGTCGTTATCAAGTTGTAAAGGCATAGGTAGAAGCATAACTCCTCACAGAGGGGAAAAACAGAGAGTGGGCAGGGAAAGCCTCCTGGACTTCAGTATTTGTCAACTAAGCTTAGTATACCAGTATGCTGTTAAGGACAGAATTCAGCTCTTCTTAGGTTGTGTAACTTTATAATGAATGCCTCCTCATCATCTCATTGATCATCAACTTCCTCTAATGGATTCTCCTGATACCATCACTAACAGCTTATTCTTCAATACTTCAGAAATATGCACCAACAGTTTATTTAAGAAGTACTAGATATGAAACTGATTATGAACGCTAAATTACTCCTGATAATTCACAGAAATATGTGCCGTTTTGACTTTGGGGAGCTTACGCTGGTTCTCACCCTTATGGTCCACAGCATTGTGCTGACTAATGAAGGCAAAATGGATTAAGAAAACAACAGCAGAAAAACATTTTATTTTCAGCAAGCATTCAGCCTCCAGCCATAGCAGGTGAAAACATTTCCAGGTGGGCAAGCGAGGGGCTTTTTTAGATGTTTAAGAGACAGGATGCCATCTCTCTGGAGTGAGCTGGTCCCACCAGACGTCTCAGTGGGAGCAGGCAGAGATGGCCAACGCTGCCTGTCTGGTTTCCCCCAGGCGCAGCAGCCCCTGGCCGCTGGCTGCAGGGCTGCCCCACTCCCCAGGGAGCTGCTACAGCCTGCCAAGCTGCTGCAGCGTCCAGCTGCCCAGATCCTCGTCTGAGCTGCCTGTCCGACAGGCAGGGTGCCTGTACCCCTGTGTAGACTCGCAGCTGCATGGGAAATGCAGCTTACCATAGAATCAGAGAATGGTTTGCGTTGGAAGGGACCTTAGAGATCATCTCTTTCCAACCATGGAAACCAGGGACACCCTCCACTAGACCAGGTTGCCCAAAGCCCCGTCCAGCCTGGCCTTGAACACTTCCAGGGAGGGGACATCCACAACCTTCAAGGTCAGACATGCGTTTATTTCCTTAGCAAATTCTTCTCTCCCTCGGCAGTTTGTTATATACTGCAATGTGCATTTCCACGCAACATTACTGCTATAAACCCTCCTTTTTCACTTTCTAGGGAAGCACCAAGTTATTTAGAAGAGAGAGACCCAAACAGCTGAACACAAAATACTGCTTCAGGCTGCACACTTCTATGGAAGTTTTCAGAATTCGGGTGTGCCAAGAGAGAAGCAGCTTTGAAAGTTGAACATTTACTTCATATACTGCACACCCGCAGGTATTAGAAAAGAGAAGTGCACCAAATCTGAAGCAAGTAAGACTGATACCCAGTAGGTTTGTGCTGTGCGTTGTACAACAACTGTGTGCTGTCATAAAACTCTGCCTTAGGGCATTTTCCCCTGTTGAGCTTCTGACTGGCAGAATATTTCACATGTGTTGAAATTTACCTGTATAGTAGTTGTATGTTTAATCCTGCTGCTGTTAGATTGTCACATATATTTTGACAAGCAATCAAAAGTTATAAAAGTTAGGATAATTTGATTATATTTGTAACTTAAAGTTATAAGGTAGCTATAGAATCAGATTGGGAAAATTAGTTTGTAACCAAGGTAATAGGTAATGAAGCTAACCGACCATGGCAAGATACTATGCTGCTATGTTCCTTTTACAGTCCCTACCCAATCGGACAATAGGCCCGGGAATATTAATCTTATGAAGTAAGTTGCTATGGGTAGATGCACCTACAACAAGGGTACTGCGCATGCCTGCATGAAGGAGGTCATCCAGCAGACACAGGTGCAAGACCACTGACGACCACCAGAGACCCTTGAGGACCACCGACTCAAATCACTGAGCATGCGTGATGGGGAGGCGAATATGGAAATGATTTCCCAGAAATGATTATCATAGGACTGCCTTTTCTTGGAAATATAATGAACATGTATATTTTGATTCTATATAACCTGTGTGTTGGTGATCACCTGGCATGCACGTTGGGTGGAGCTATCCCCCGTGCATCCAGCGCTGCAATAAAGAATGCCTGCCTTTTAACACTACATTGGTGTTACGAGGTTTATTCCCAGATTTTGGTGACAGTTTTGGCGACCCAGATGGGACACTGCTTTTGAACCTCGACGGATCCGTGGGATCGCAGGACCTCCAGCCGGCACCGGGGAATTCTCGGGCAGAACCTCCGATCCCCGGACCGAAGAGCTTTGAGCAAGACCCCTGGGAGAGGTAAAGGCATTCTCATTTAATTGAAGTATGTGAAGGTACCTTATGTAAGGACCCCGTGGCTCCGGGACAGGCCCGTATCGGGACAGGCCCGTATCGGGACAGGCCCACGCCGGGACAGGCCCACGTTGGGACAGGCCCACGCCAAGAGCACGGGAGGCCTGCTCGTAAGGCGCGGTGAAAGCTGCGCAGAGTTGGGCTGGGGAGACGTCTCAGGTAAAAGTCTCTGCTAGGCGAAAGCCTGTGGAGCAGGGCCCAGAGGGGAGGGGAAGCCTCCAAGGCTGGGATTTCTGGTGGCAGGAGAAATCCCTGGGATTTCCAGTGGCAGGGGAAATCCCTGAGGGAGCTCTAACACGGGTTGGGGTCCCTCTGACTGAGTGCTTGTGATAGTGCACAATCACAACCACTAAGTCCCTGGGAGATGGGCACTTTTCCGAGTAAGAAACCAATCCCACGAAAAACACCACTGGGATGCATTTTGAAGCACTGGAAAGATCTGGGAAATGTTGATCCTTTGACTCGGAAACAGTTGATTGAATATTAGAATCATTGGTGGCCACTATACACTTTAGAAAATGGGGAAAAGTGGCCGGAAAATGGGACATTGCAATATAACACCATTTTGCAATTAATGTTATTCTGTAAAAGGGAAGGTAAATGGAACGAAATGGCATATGTAGATCTGTTTTTCACATTGCGAAATCATCCGGAATGGCAAAGGCAATGTGAATTGTTTTCACCTGATTCCGCGATAATGGCATTAAAGGGGCAGGAACCTGATAAAAATTTGGAAAAAGATTGCTGAGCTTGTGATAATGGTAAACGGTGTCTTAAACGTGAATTTGAAGATGATGATGTTGAACTATTGGTTGCGCCTCGCAGAAGGCTAGGAAATGATCAGAGGGATCAAAATCTGGAGGCTAACAATGCTTCTGCCTCTCCTGTGGAAGGGGAGGCAGAAGGATTCAGCCCGATTGCAGGGAGAACGAGAGGAAGAAGGGGAGGAGACGGATTAACTGTCCTCCAGGCCCCTCTTCGACAGGCTGTTGGCAATGAAGGTCCAGTAATGGTGAAAGTCCCCTTCTCAATAACTGATTTGAGGGCATGGAAGGAGACTGCGGGCACCTATCGGGACGATCCTGAAAGGGTTGCCAAGGTAGTGGAAACAATAATTAGAACCCAAAACCCCGATTGGGAAGATTTACAAGTAATATTGGATACATTGTTGGAAAGTACTGAAAAGAAAATGGTATTAAATCCAGCCAGGAAAGAAGTGGAAAGATCCCATGCTAACGGAAATATACAAGGGACAGTGGACCAGAATTTTCCATCCACAAATTCCGAGTGGGACCCTAATCAGCCGGGACCCAGAGGGATGCTGACTAGGTACCAGAAGTGGATTTTATTTGGTGTTAGACATGCAATGCCAAAAGCAATTAATTGGTCTAAATTATATGAAGTAAGACAAGAACTAAACGAATCCCCTTCGGCCTTTATGGAAAGACTGAAGGTGACAGCTAGAAAATATACTAATCTGGACCCAGAGGAACCTGAGGAGGCTATACAATTGGCCTCTATATTTATGGGACAATCAGCCCCAGACATCAGGAGAAAACTTCAAAAATTGGAAGGAGCTGAGTCCAGAGATTTGGGCAAAATGCTTGAAATAGCTTGGACTGTGTATAACAATAGAGAAAAAGAAAGAAAAGTCAGACAAATGCGAAGGGATGGGAAAATTCTGGCCATTTTGACTGAGAATAATAAGGGGGGCATGGGAAAAGGACGAGGAATGAATATCGTCGATTGGGGGCTTGGGAGGGGAAGAGTGGTCCCTAGATTGGCGAAGGATCAATGTATGGTTTGTAAAGAGCGTGGGCATTGGAAAAAGGATTGTCCCAAAGCTGGGGGATTAAATTCAACACTCCAGGCTATTAAATTGATGACTTTGGATAATGAGTCATGAAGGGGACCGGGGGAATCAACCCTAGCTGAGCCCCTGGTTACATTAAGGCTAGGGAATGAAGAAATGGAATTTTTAGTAGATACAGGGGCTACATATTCGGTATTGAACACATGTAAAGCAAAACTCAGCCATAAATCAGCAGAGGTCGTTGGTGCGACGGGGCAAAAGGAGAACCGGCCTTTCCTGAAACCATTAAAATTTAAGTTAGGAAAACAGTGGGTTACACATCAATTTTTGTATATGCCCGAATGTCCGTTGCCTCTATTAGGGCGAGATTTATTAAGCAAATTAGATGCACAAATAATTTTTAAAGATGGAGAAATCAGATTACTAATACCAGAATCAAAAGCCATAGAGGCGAGGGTGTTTATGTTACAGGACTCCTCCAAGGAGGAACAGATTCCAGAAGTGGTGGACAATGCAGTAACCCCTTTGGTATGGGCAAGTGAAGCTCCAGGACGATCTAAACTGGCAGAACCAGTAAAGGTGACTTTAAAACCCGGAGCCAAACCGGTAAGACAAAAACAGTATCCTATTAAGTGGGAAGCCCAAGAGGGATTAGAGGAATTAATTACAAAATTCTTAGAATACGGACTGTTAGTAGAATGTGAATCAGAATATAATACCCCTATATTACCAGTGAAGAAATCAGGAGGCAAGGAATACCGACTGGTCCAGGACTTAAGAGCCATAAATCAAATAGTTCAAGATATACACCCAGTAGTGGCTAATCCATACACTTTACTGACATCTTTGAAGGAGGAACATAAATGGTTTACTGTACTGGATTTAAAGGATGCCTTCTTTTGCATACCTCTGGATGCAAAAAGTCAAAGCATATTTGCTTTTGAATGGGAAAGTCCTAATACGGGACGAAAAATGCAACTAACATGGACTGTACTTCCACAAGGATTTAAAAATAGCCCCACATTATTTGGAAATCAATTGGCAAAAGAGTTAGAAATGTGGAAGAAACAGAATCAAGGAGACGGTATATTATTACAGTATGTGGATGACATTTTGATAGCAGCAAAAAGCAAAGAAACATGTTTTGAAATGACCATCAGTTTACTGAATTTCCTGGGCCAAGGAGGATACAGAGTTTCCAGAAACAAAGCCCAGATAGGGAAAGAAGCAGTGATTTATTTGGGATTTGAGATATCTCAAGGACAGAGACAATTGGGAAATGAAAGAAAAGAAGCCATTTGTCGGATCCCTGAACCTAACAGCCCAAAGGAATTGAGAGCCTTTCTGGGAATAATTGGGTGGTGTCGACTCTAGATTTTAAATTATGGACTGTATGTGAAACCCCTATATGAAGCCTTGAAGGAATCCAAAGACCGATATTTGATTTGGACACCTGAATGCCACAAATCATTTAAAGAACTCAAAAAGGCATTGATGACAGCCCCCGCATTGGGTTTACCTGACATAACCAAACCTTTTGAGCTGTTTGTTCACGAAAGGCAACATTTGGCCCTTGGAGTACTGGCGCAACGGCTGGGATCCTGGAAGCGACCAGTGGGATACTTCTCTAAACAACTTGACAACGTGAGTAAAGGATGGCCGGGATGTTTGCGTGCCGTGGCAGCGACAGTGCTGCTGATCCAGGAAGCCCGAAAATTAACCATGGGCCAAAAGATAGTGGTATATGTACCACACATGGTTATAACTGTCTTGGAACAAAAGGGGGGTCACTGGCTATCCCCTAGCAGAATGTTGAAATACCAGGTTGTCCTATTGGAACAAGATGATGTGGAATTAAAAGCCACAACAATTGTAAATCCAGCAATGTTCCTGACAACAGAAAATCCTACTGAGAAATTGGAACACGATTGCTTGGGAACTATTGAACAAGTTTATTCCAGCAGACCGGACCTGAAGGACGAACCTTTGAAGGATCCTGATCTGGAACTGTTTACGGATGGAAGCAGCTTTGTGCAAGAGAGAAGGCGAATAGCCGGATATGCTGTTGTTACCACTGACAAGGTATTGGAGTCAGGGACACTACCTGCAAATACATCAGCGCAGAAAGCAGAATTGGTGGCGCTGAAGCAGGCTTTACGGATGGCAGAAGGGAAAAGGGTAAACATTTGGACGGATTCTAAATATGCATTTGGTGTGATCCACGCTCATGGAGCCATCTGGAAAGAAAGAGGACTGTTGTCAGCCCAGGGCTCACCTATAAAATATAAGGAGGAAGTTCTTCAACTTTTGCAAGATGTACAGAAACCAAAGGAAGTGGCTGTAATGCATTGCAAGGCTCATCAGTTTGGTCAAACTGCTATAAATATAGGTAATCGATTGGCGGATAAAGCTGCAAAAGAGACTGCAGAACGAGGTATCCTTGCATTAATACCAGTAAAACAGATAAAAATTCCAAATTTAAAATCAAGATACAGTAAGCTAGACGAACAACTAGCAGAGAACTTAAAGACATCCCAAAATGCGGAAGGATGGTGGGTAACACCAGAGAATCAGGTAATAGTGACCCCACAAATTATGACAGAGCTTGCAAAGGAAGAACATGAACAGACACATTGGGGTGTGGATGCTATGGTTACAAATTTGAGAACATCTGTAGTGTGTGTAGGAGTGACAGGAATAATTAAATCAATAATAGCTAAGTGTCCAATTTATCTTAAAAATAATCCCTTAAACCAGAGGAAAGCACCTTTAGGAGTAACAAAGCAGGGTAATTCCCCAGGAGATTATTGGCAAATCGATTTCTCTGAGTTACCTAGACAGAATGGATATAGATATTTGTTGGTATTGATTGATACGTTTTCTGGATGGCCGGAGGCTTTTCCTTGCCGCACCAACAAAGCAAGAGAAATGGTCAAAATATTACTAAAAGAAATAATACCAAGATTTGGGGTACCATTGGGCGTATCTTCTGACAGAGGACCACATTTTGTAGCAGAAATAGTCCAACAAGTAAGTAAAATCCTAGGGATAAATTGGAATTTACATACTCCCTGGAGACCGCAATCAAGCGGGAAAATGGAAAGGATGAACCAGACCTTGAAAAGACAAATGAGTAAAATTTGCCAAGAAACATCTTTGAAATGGCCACAGGCTTTGCCATTAGCTCTGTTAAGAATAAGAATCCAACCAAGGTCTAAAGACGGTGTAAGTCCATATGAAATATTATATGACAAACCCTACCAAACTCCCTTAATCCCAGGGGACATGAGGGTAACAGGGGAAATAGATTTACAAACATATCTGATTTCTTTAGGAAAGACCCTTGAAGCGCTTAGAAGATATATTGTGCTGACCAGGCCGCTTGCTCTTGATACGCCTGTACATCCATACCAGCCGGGTGACCTTGTGTATATAAGGACATGAGGTTCTGAACCACTCCAGGAGAAGTGGAAGGGACCTTTCCAGGTACTGTTAACAACTTATACCACAATCAAGGTAGAAGGAGTGGAGCCTTGGATTCACTACACTCGAGTAAAGAAGGCACCGCCAGATCAGTGGACATGTACGCAAGAGGGACCTTTGAAACTTAGACTGTGTAAAAATTCTAAGGACCAGTTTCTTTAGCCTGTTATCTATTGAATTATGAATATTATGAATTGTTTGATTAGACTGATAACACTTTTTTGTATTTCATCACTAATTTGTAGCCAAAGAAATACAGAATGGCCATGGTCCCAAGCTATTGTCCAATATACCTGGAGTGTGGGACCATATCCCAAAGACCGTTCCCCAAATTTAGCCACTGTAGTAATGCATGAATCTGAAGTTTACCACTCACCTGAGTGGGAATGGGACAGAAAGGACTGGGTCCGTGTCTTAACTGGAACAATTGGAGAAAGAATTCAAGTAGGATGCAGAAAGATGGAAGGATCTCTTCATGAGAAAGCTTCTTCAATTACCATCTCCGGAAATCTATTAGACCCTAGTTCTAATATTACAATGAGATTCTGTCCCACCACTGAATGGAAATGTAACAAACAAGATTCTCTCATTACGTGTTGCCGCCAACAGAATGTCGGTCACTACTCCTTAGACCCTAGTACCAATAATGTTGAAATCACCAAATCCTGTATTAAGGAACAAGGAGATTGTTGGCATAATTTTACTTTAACTAAACCAGTTTATGTGGTGTGCAATTGGCGACCTAATCCATTGACAGGAGGACTGTCAGGTCTTACATTTAAATTCAAAATAAATGCTGTAACTAAACCCCTAGTGATGCTTGTTGCAGTAGTCACTCATGCTGACACAGATACTCTCTTTACGTTAACTAGTAAAGGTGAAGTCACCCCCTCTTTTATGGTACCACAAGGAAATGACATCACAATAAGATACAGATTAATCACTGAATCTCGCATTGAACCTATAAACAGTTATGAAATTGGACCACATGGCCCTATTTTGTGTAAAAATCAAAATTTAGACTGTTGGTTAAATGTGACTGCTGTACAATACTCCCATAAAGTAATATGTGGTAAAAATAACACCAAATACTGGGGAGAACTTAAAATAGACGTCATAATACCTACTACCCAACCAATTGTTGCGCTTAATTCGAAAATCTTTGAAATTGGACCGTATGTGATTAGAAATACAGGCTTGCAACAAATGTTGTTTAACCCGGCATGGTCTCTCAAACGAGTTGAATTGTCAGTGCGAAACAATATTTCAGATATTCAACCAGCTTGTTCACCTTTCTTAAAAATTTCATATGAGGGATGGACAACCTGGCTGCAGAAATGAACTCTTACTATGAGAAGGACACGGAGAGACTTGACCGGTGTTTTGGGAACAGGATTGGGAGTTTTAAATAGCATTGATTCAGAAGTAATAATGAACAAATTGGCTGCCTCAGTTAGTGATTTGACTAAATTACAACAACCCTTACGATCTTCTTTATTGACTCTAGGAACTAACCAGTGGCTGTTGTCAAATATATTGCCAACATGGGAAAGAGTAAATGTAAGGGACCACGAATTAATTACAGACGCACTTGGGGTGATCCAAAATAACCTCTCTTTGGCTCTGAGTTGTATCCAGGCTCAATTATGGATGCAGTTGGTAGCTGCCTCAGTTATAAGAGAAGGTGAAGAAAGCACTCTCCCCACTGAAATTAGGAAAATAGTTTGGGACAGTGCTACTGATTTTGAGAAAGAACTCCAGTCCTGGTGGAGCCTGGTAAACTTTACTTATGATCCCGTTACAAACACAGCTACAACTTTTGTGCTCACTATATCTAATGCTACTATATACCCAATTTATCCCATTGTTGCATTAGGGTTGAACCACAACGGAACTATACTCTATCCTTCCGAGCATAGAGTATGGGCCCGAAAGATGAATGAAAAATGGCAAACTGTTAATTTGGAATCTTGCATTGTGCGAGAACAACAAGGATTTGTCTGTGAAGGTAATGCAATTGAGGCACAAGATATTTGCCTGGATAGTGAACAAAATATTTGCCATTTTGAGGTTCATCCTAACGAGAACCCTAAAACAGTTATTATATATATTGGTAAGGGCTGTGTATGTTTAAGGACTGTTTGTGATTCTTTATATGTAGATAAGATAGTCGTAGAGATTAAAAATCATTCAAATTTTTGTGTTTGTAATTTTACTAAAATTGATGGATGTGACTTTTCTTATTCGACCCCAGTCACATCTCACCAACTTTTGCAGTCTAATTACATGTTGATTCATGAATTGTTACCTATACCCATTGGAATGAATCTCACTTTAGTGAAACAGTTATTACAACGCAAGGATTTGATTGCAATTCTGGAAAAAATTAAGGAAAATGGACAAAAAAACCCTAATAACTGTTCATCACAATGTGAAAGAAATACACCGAGTTTTTGAAAGAGCGCAGAGAGATGCAGAACTTAGATGGTGGGACACACTTTTCGGATGGTCACCTACTGCTACAGGCATCCTAAACAAGTTGTGTCACCCCATCGTAATTCTCTTAATATTGGTTTTGATCAGTTTGACCTTGTCAGCAATATTGTATGTCATAGCCTGGAAAATGATGAATCGGTTAACATATCTGAGAAAGCAAATTACTCGTGAAGCTTCTTTCACTCATATGATCGTTCAAGCTGTTGCAGAACAGCAAAAGAGACAAACAATCCCAGAGTTTTCTCCAACATAGAAAATGATTAATATAGTGAAAGTATTGAAATAATTTTCAAAACTTTCGAAGGGGGGAAATGTCACATATATTTTGACAAGCAATCAAAAGTTATAAAAGTTAGGATAATTTGATTATATTTGTAACTTAAAGTTATAAGGTAGCTATAGAATCAGATTGGGAAAATTAGTTTGTAACCAAGGTAATAGGTAATGAAGCTAACTGACCATGGCAAGGTACAATGCTGCTATGTTCCTTGTACAGTCCCTACCCAACCGGACAATAGGCCCGGGAATATTAATCTTATGAAGTAAGTTGCTATGGGTAGATGCACCTACAACAAGGGTACTGCGCATGTCTGCATGAAGGAGGTCATCCAGCGGACACAGGTGCAAGACCACTGACGACCACCAGAGACCCTTGAGGACCACCGACTCAAATCACTGAGCATGCGTGACGGGGAGGAGAATATGGAAATGATTTCCCAGAAATGATTATCATAGGACTGCCTTTTCTTGGAAACATAATGAATATGTATATTTTGATTCTATATAACCTGTGTGTTGGTGATCACCTGCCATGCACGTTGGGTGGAGCTATCCCCCGTGCATCCAGCGCTGCAATAAAGAATGCCTGCCTTTTAACACTACATTGGTGTTACGAGGTTTATTCCCGGATTTCGGTGACAAGATAACTATGCTGTCCTAAAGATGATGTTGCAGCACGAGGTAAAAATTGCCTTTTCCTGTGTAAGGGCAACATGCCTGATTAGCTGGAGAGGGAATGTGCTGTATTGCATGATCACATCCCATGTGCAAAATGCTAGCCGTTGTTCCAGGTCTACTTGTACCTCCTAGCAGACAAATGACTACGAATAAGACTGACTTCATCTCACAAAGAGCTTAATCACACATGATGTTAATCATTGAGGGCTTTCATTCCAACTAAAGGAAGCAATTCAGTGCACTTACAGGAAAGTTGCCTTTTGGTCTTTCAAACTGATACTCTGTGATTTTCCATTTTCTTTTTTGACATTGGTCATTGTGAAATTACTGCAACTAAACGTGTAAAACCTTTTTTCCAAAGCTTTAGGAGGAGGTACACACTCAAGGGATGAACAAACCCAATTAGTTGCCTTGGAATACAGATCACATCAGTTACTATATTGTGTGTTTATATACAGACACACGTGTATGCATGCAGAAATAAGCAGATTCTTCTTGAGCAAAAGAATAAAGTAATTTTTTTCTGCAAAAACCTGTGCAATATGTCATTACATAATAATCTATTTTAGCAAACCGATCGCTTTAGAAATAAATAGTCATTAAAGTGCCAGGCACTGTCTTTTGGATGATTTAGAAGCTCGCACAGGAATTTTCAGAGCGGAAGCTGTCTTTGCAAGTGAATTTCCCACTAGCAGAGGTTATTCTCTATGCCGCTGAAAAATGGAATTGTAGCCAAGATGCAAGGAACGCTGTTGTTTCCAAAGAGTTCAGAGGACAAGGCCCTGACCCAGCAGGTGACACGGTGCCGGCAAAGCCCTGCAGCGGTGAAGAGCAGGGAGGGGTGGGAACATGACATCTGCAGCTTGCACGTCCGCATGATCAGCGCTGAAGACAGAAGGCGAGGAGACGGAAGGCGAGACTGTGAGATGTTGTTAGTAGGCAGAATGAGGGTACCCGAGTGGATGATCACTTGAAAATCTCTTGAGAGAGAGAAAGAAGAACTCCGTGGAAGTGTCTCGCCGTCTTGTCCCATGGAGGGGAGAAGGATGTGACAAAGTGAGAGCTTGAAAGAGCTTGAAAGAGGAAAGCAGAAAGTAAGGAAGAAATGCGGTCCCCTAGGAAGGGATAAAACCCAAGTATGTCTAGTGTGGGGTGAAATGTAGAGCTTTGGGGCAGGGCCGTGAAGCTGAGGGCTTTTGACCAAATGGTGTTAGAGTTGGAAACAGGGGGAGGCTTTGCGTGACTGTGCGTGTCTTGCTGCCAGCAGAGGAGATCCATTTGGGGCTCTCATAAGTAGGTGAAGAAAGGATAAGGTGGAAGGACAATTCAGTGCTAATAACGTCAAAAGGCAGTCAGTTTCAAACATCATGGTAATGGAGATGGGATGTTCTGAGTGAAATTAAAGCTCCACTGGTTAAGCCCTGATCTGTGTTTGGCAGGAGTAGCTACTGTGCTCTTTTTCTTTAGAAGAGCCAGTTTATTAAGGGTTTACACCTGACATAAAGGAAACTTGAATGAAGGGTTTAGTCGATTGTGGTTTTAATAACAAAAAGTCCTCCCTGAGTCTCTTTAACAAATTGGGCATTTCTTTACAGCCCTCCAGGTTTAGTTTATTTTGGGGGGCGGGGTGTTAATGTTTTTATTTTTTATTATTTTTACAGCAGAGGTGCTGGGCACCCAAATCAGCACAAGATGAATAGAGCTGTACAAAAAAGCAATGATCCGTGAATGAAAGGGAAGTGTGGGAGTCACTTTAAATGTGTGCAGGTATGGTTTATAGTGATTTGCCACTGCTGCTGTTTTCCTCTTTGTTGTTCTGTTTTTTCCAGCTTAATGGATTAGTGTTGTCACTCAGGCGTTCTTGGTCTGTAAATTCTTGGGACTGTAAGTCCCCAGCCTTTCACTATTAGCAGCAACAAGAAGAAGTCACGTCAGAGTCTGTGCGGTAGGCTGATGATGCTGTTCATCTTCTTCACTTCCAGAATGCACACGCGTCTCTTGTCTACTTGTCGAGTGCTGGATTGAAACACCCGGTTGTAGCACCCGATTGCTTCCCCAGTTAGGTCAGACAGAGCTGAGGGTGTCCGTTCTAATAGGTCTGCCTCCACTTAGGAACCAAATCTTTTCTTCTGTAAAATTTCATGGTGTGGGTCCAGTTTAAAAGGGCAGCAGGGGGAAAAAAGAAGTCTGAACTTGCAGACTGAGCCAGACTCAGGCTCCTTCCAAACTATTTCCAGTGCTACAATGTCTACAGACTTTTCCTTCAAACCCCTCACCTAGTTCTTTTCAGAAACTCTGATTTCAAATTTACTTGACATCAAAAGTTTCTGGATAGGTTTAACTCAGAACCTTGGAACTAGTTAAAGACAGGTTCATTGCAACTCTGCAATGAGCCCAAAGTGACAACTTCTACATCTGCAACCCAATACATATACATAGATACACGCGTAAGTGCGCAAGTATTTCACAGATGAATGACAGCTGACAAACAAGCAGCCCATTAAACCACTCAAACAAAAGCAAGTGACAAACAGGGAAGCATACAGTTACTCCAGTTACCTTTTCACAGTGTTTTCAATACTGCAAGCAACCACGCTCACAACCTAGGCTTACAAGTTCAGTTTCTTCTTTCTTTCCTAAGAGCAGGACACTGCACGAGTAACAGCAGCAGCAACAAGCGCAGACCAAAAGCAAGCGGGTTGCAGAACATCTTTTTTTAATGGTGCTGTAAACCTCGTGAAATAGGGCCAGTGCTTTTCAGAGACACACGCTGCAAAGAACAGCAGCTTTACAAGCAGCCTTCGGCGGCTGCGTTTGCTCAGCCCAAGTGTCAGCGAGCCAACGCAGAACTTTTGTTACTGCTCAGAACATCACTTCCGAGCAGTACCGAGTCGAAGCCTTCGGGCTGAGCCGCAACCGCGGCGGGGGCTGCCCGGCCGGAGCAGGACGCAGTCGGCAGAGCTCTTCGCCGCTCCCGCCCGCCGCCTGCCCACGGGCGGCGGGACGAGGCGGGACTGCCACCCTTGGGCTGCGCAGCCGAGCGCGGCGGGACGCGGCGCCGGCACCACCCCGCCGCTCCGCTGCCCGCCCACGGCCCCTCTCCGCCGGGCCGGGCCGGGCCGGGCCGGGCCGGACCGACCCTCTCCGCCGGCCCACGGCAGAGCCTCGCCCGGAGAGCCGCGCCGCAGCAAGCGCGGGGGCCGCAGCACCGAGATCCCACGCCAGGACCGCTCACCGCGCCCGCCGCGGTCCAACCCCCCGCCTCAGCCCTCCAACGCGCCCCGGCACCGCGGCCTCCCCAAGGACGGCCCGGCCCGGCCCGGCCCCGCGGGGGCACCTCGAGGTTCCCACCGGCACCTCAGCGCCGGGACAGCACCCCACGGCCCGCACACGGTGGCTGGAAGCAAACTCCGCCGGGGCGGTGGGTGGGCCGAGGTACCCCTTGCGCTCCGCCACCGGGCGGGAACCGACTCTCCCCACCCCCCGCGGGACCCCGCCGGGCCGCCAGGCCATCGCTCCGCTCCCTCCCTCCCGGCGGCGGGGCGCGCCCCGGTCACCTTTAATGTAGACGTCGTCGTCCGCCCGCATGAACCATTCGTACTTGTCCAGGTAGCGGTCGTGCATGTACTTGATCATCATGAAAGACTTCTTCTGCGGCGGGTAGGAGTCGTCCACGCCGGGCAGGGCGACGACGGGCAGCCGGGGCAGCCCGGGGGGCGCGGCGGAGCCCTGGCTGGAGAAGAACTCCACGCGGCCCGGCACCGAGGGCGCCCACGTCCGCTGCGCCGCCACCGCCCGGCTGCCCAGGTACTTCTGGGCCGTCATCACCCCCACGTAGAGGAAGTTGCGGGGCTTGGCGTAGCCCGGGGCGCCCCCCCAGTCCCCGCTCCCGTTGTGGCTGCCGCCGGGCCGGCCGCTCCGCTTCTCGCCGCCTTCCTCCTCCTCCTCCGGCTCCCCTTCCCGCCGGCGGCGGGGCTGGACACCATGTCCTCCGCCGGCGGCGGCGGCAGCTCCCAGGGGCTGCTCCTGAAACTCGTGCCGCCCAGCACCGCCGCTGCCTCCGGCGGCGCCTGCTGCCCGCCCGGCACCGCCGCGCCCCCGGCCGCCCCCGGCCCCGCCGAGCGGCCGTAGTAGGAGCAGAGGCTGGAGCCGCGCCTCTTCTTTTCGCTCAGCTCGGCCACTTTCGGGGCGATGAGCCAGGAGGCGGCGGTGAAACCCAGCACCAGCCCCAGCACCACGCTCAGCCAGGGTCTCCGGGACCGGGCTGCCATGGCGCGGGCGGGGCGGCTCCCGGAGCGCCGCTGCCGCCGCCGGCTTCCCCCCGCCGCCTCCCGCTGGAGGCGACCCCCGTCCCGCTGCGGCCCCGGGTGCGGCGACTCCCGCCGCGGCTCCCTGCCCCGCCGCGCCGGCCCGGGCGGCTGCGCTGCTCCCGAGTCAAACTTCTCCGGGCGTGAGGGCGGCGGCGAGGACGGCAGAGCACTAGCGGCGGCCCCTCCGCTCCGCTGGCACCTTGTCACCGCGGCGGCTGGTCCCTCCCCGCCCCTCCCACCAGCTCAGCCTCCTCCACACGGCGGCCGCGGCCCCCGCTCCGCGCTCCGCCATTCAGCCAGCTTCCTCCGCGGCTGCCGAGCGCCTCACCCCGGAGGGCGCCGCCGGCCGTGCCCGAGCCGCTCCGGGGAAGTGGCCGCCGCCGCCGCCGCCGCTCCGGAAGGAAACGATTTTTTTAGGTGCCGCTCGCAGCTCCCCCGCGCCGCGGCCCCGCCACCCTCCGGCGCCCCCTTCCAGTCCCGGGACCAGGGCCGCCCGCCCGGCCGCGCCTCTTGGCCCCGGTGCGCCCCGCTCCCGCCTCCGCGTCGGGAGAGGCCGGCGGCTCATCTGCGGCCGCAGCTTCACATCACCCGAGGGCGGCCACGGGACGGCGGGTGGGACCGTCCTGCCCCGGTTTCTCATCCCAAGGGTGGTCATGGAAAGACAGCTGAGGGCTGTAGTTTCAGGAGGAGGGAAGCCGTCTCCTCTGCCCCTGCTCCCCGGCCTCTTCACTTCAAACGCTTCATAACTTTCCAGCCAAGAACTGTAGCCCTCCCTGACCATGTCTGTTCCTGTGGTGTGGATTCCCACAGCCTGCGTATGTTGTTATCACCAGCTCCAAGGTGCTGGAGCAGAGCCTCTTCATCCTCCAGCCTCGGGGTGACTGCACCGTCCACAGCCCAGGATGACTGACACCTGGAATTAAACGTTCAGGCCACTGTGCCTGCAGAGATAGCTTTAATTCTGAAGTTTAAGGTCTCCCTTGTCTCCTCCATATTTATATGCATCCCTAATTTCATTGTGCAAGATGCTCATCTCCAGCAAGAGTCATAAATTGTTCATCACATCCATTTGTCATTTCACTGAAATACACCAAAGCTACTGAAGATGCAGTAGCAAATGTTTAATCATTTGTCAGCAAAACCACCCATTTTTGTAGCTAAGTCTATGGGATTTTCTGTCACTTCCCACGACTTTATCAGTTGTCAGGCACATATGTCAAGGCAAGAGGAGGAGTATGGAAGCTGGTACGGTGTGATGCTAGCAGAAGTAATGGAATAGTTGTGAGAGAAAAAATTTCAAACCTTTTTCCAAAAAGACAGAAATTACTTTGCCCACCTAACGAAGAAAAAGGCCTCCTACTCTGCATAGTCTTTAGCTATGAAAGATCACTCACTGAAGTAAATTTCAGTTTTTCCTTGTGCCTTCACCACATGCAGTGAGCAGGCTGTGGGCTCTTTGTGTTTCTGAGATGTGCAAGCATCATGCTCAGGAAACATACCCTCTGGCTTCCCCAGGGCTGAGCATCCTTTCCAAAGCAGCCCATCATTAATTTCCTCTGTACATCACACAAGCTGCAGGATTTATAATGCCGAGCAGCAAGGCACTGAGTACCAGTTATTCACTCCGCTGTCACCACTAAAAACAACAGCCCGATCAATGTGTCCGGGCACATAAATGTTCTGGGAGCAACAGGGTGGCAGATTCTGGGTCTGCCTTCACGGAGCTACTAACAGGCAACAAGTGAAGGGGGAAGGCTCTCCTTCAGAAGGCTTCACCATGGCATGAGGGATTACCAGGATTAGGATTGTCTCAGATTTCCATATGAGTCTTCCATTTAAAAAATGCTGTCCCACAGTCCTTCCCCTCCACTCCCACAAACAGTTGGGGGGTGCTGGGTCCCAGCAAGTCCTGCACAGTATGACTTCCAGCAGTAAGGGCTCCTTTACACCTACACAACCTCACCATCACAGTGTCCTAAAATTTCAGACAACTTGCTGCTAAGGGGTCGCACAGGTGCAATGTCTGACGCTGCGCCACTTCCATCGCTTATGCATACACTGAAGTGACTCCGGTCAGTATCAGCTGTGCCAGCTCCTTAGGTCTGACAGTGCTTATTTTTGTCACAAAAATAGCAGGTGGGCCCATGAGAGGTGACCATAAACCTTTTACACACCTCAAAGATGAAAATGGACCTTAAGGCATTATGTGTTATCAAGACAGTTTATAAGGGAATAGAGTATAAGGATATTTGGAGCAGAAATAGCACACGTGTGTACCTGCATTTATATTTTTTAGTTCAATGCTATACCAGTATTTCAATACACCGCGGGGAAATGTGTTCTGGGTTTTCACGGACAGACCAAAACACAGGCTGGGCTGCTTCTATAGGAACAACAGTGGCATCTAGTGGTTAATAATAAGTCCCAGACCTGTGTTCAGTAAAGGAGCGACACTCAGAATGCCTTTCCAATTAAAAGAAGTATTTGATATAATCACTTGTTAAGCTGGGCTTAGTCACTTCATGTCTACATGGCTTGTTATGTGTTCGAACGCATTTGATAAGACTATTACTCCAATGTCACACTGAATGTGTTTGGAGGGAATGGGAGAGGCGAGGGCCTGGCAATTTCTTAAAAAACTTGAAAAGTAATCTTGTAGCAAAAATTGGATTGGAAATTAGAAATCCTGCCTTCTGTCCACTGTACCATGTGTTTCTAATTATAATCTCAGGGGAGTCTCTTAACATTTTTAGTTCTTCTCTTGTGAAAAAGGTGGAAAACACAATCTCCCATTTCACCATAGTAGTTTTACAGCCTCTAATCAAATTTTACACACATGTCCTTTGATGAAGAAACAGCAGAAACATAGGGCTATGATTGTCATTAGCAATACTTTTAAGTGAAAACAATGGGGCTTTAGCTCCAGAAGAAGTGGGCAATCTTTCTTACACAATGATGCCAGCAGAAGCCAGAGTTCAAACGGGTGGGTATCCACTTCTCACTCTCACTTTACTTTTTTCAGAGTCATTCTGGCCATACTGAACCCAGTCACTTTGTCTTCACCGGGCACAAAGCCCTGAACTGAAGGAGTGGTCAACACGTCTGCAGTCTCGGAGAGGAACAGAGCTGGGTCTTACTACTTTTTCTTCTCAGGTGGAAGTCCAAAGCCATCAGTGATAGATTGCTAGGAATTCCTACTAGGTTTCAAATTCAACACTAGACAGAAAATAAAGGGTGATAAAACTTGAGTGCTTTATTGGATGTTTTCACTCAACTAGCTTGCTGAAATGCCTGAATATGATGCTGACACTTGAGCTGCACTTTACAGGTTGTACCTATTGTGTAAAGGGCATCTAAACCAAGATAGACATAACACTGTTTGCAATCTCTTCACAGCAGCCATAGGTGAAAAGCATTGACTAAAGCTAGCTCCACTAGCTAGTGAGGCTCAGGGTAAGTTGTGAAACTGTATCTTTGGGCACAGTCTCTTATCCTGCTAGTCCCATGTCTTGCGTCAGTCATCTCCAGAAGGAACACTTTAACAGCAGAGGTTGATCATCTGACACAGACATCGCCCTGGAGCAGATTAGAGCTGAGCAGGGAAGAAAAACCAAGTTAATTCCACCATCACAAAGGATCTCACTGAACTGATTTCTGTTCCAGTTTTATTTCACTCAGAAACAGATATCCTAAATAAACAAATAGGTCAGTTAGAACAGCAGCATTTATTTTGTGCATTAGTAACCAGTTGCTACAACGTGCAATAAGTCAGCTGTAAAACAAAAGGAGAGGTGCCTGAGGACTGGAGGAAAGCCAACGTCACTCCGGCCTTCAAAAAGGGCAAGAAGGAAGACCTGGGAAACTACAGGCCAGTCAGCCTCACCTCCATCCCCGGGAAGGTGATGGAACAGCCCATTCTGGGGATCATCTCTAAGCATGTGGAGGAAAAGGTGGTTACCAGGGGTGGTCAGCATGGATTCACCAAGGGGAAATCATGCCTGACCAATCTGATAGCCTTCTATGATGGCATGACTGGCTGGGTGGATGAGGAGACAGCAGTAGATGTTGTCTACCTCGACTTCAGCAAGGCTTTTGACACCGTCTCTCATAACATCCTCATAGGTAAGCTTAGGAAGTGTGGGTTGGATGAGTGGACGGTGAGGTGGGTAGAGAAGTGGCTGAATGGCAGAGCCCAGAGGGTTGTGCGAAGCAGCACAGAGTCTAGTTAGAGGCCTGTAGCTGGTGGTGTGCCGCAGGGGTCAGTACTGGGTCTGGTCTCGTTCAACATATTCATCAATGACCTGGACAAGGGGACAGAGTGCACCCTCAGCAAGTTTGCTGACGATACCAAGCTGGGAGGAGTGGCCGATCCACCAGAAGGCTGCGCAGCCATTCAGCGAGACCTGGAGAGGCTGGAGAGCTGGGCGGAGAGGAACCAAATGAAATTCATCAAGGGCAAGTGTAGGCACCCGCTCCTAGGGAAGAACAACCCCAAGCACCAGTACAGGTTAGGGGCTGACCTGGTGGGAAGCAGCTCTGAAGAGAAGGACCCAGGAGTCCTGGTGGAAAACAGGTTCTCCATGAGCCAGCAATGTGCCCTTGTGGCCAAGAAGGCCAGTGGTATCCTGGGGTGTATTAAGAAGAGCGTGGCCAGCAGGTCGAGGGAGTTTATCCTCCCCGTCTGCTCTGCCCTGCCCTGGTGAGGCCAGATCTGGAGTTCTGTGTCCAGTTCTGGGCTCCCCAGTTCCAGAAAGACAGGGAAGTACTGGAGAGAGTCCAGAGGAGGGCTGCAGAGATGATGAAGGGACTGGAGCGTCTCTCCTGTGAGGAATGGCTGAGAGAGCTGGGTGTGTTTAGCCTGGAGAAGAGAAGACCGAGAGGGGATCGTACGAATGCTTATAAATACCTAATGGGTGGATGTCAAGACCATGGGCCAGACTCTTTTCAGTGGTGCCCAGCAACAGGACAAGGGGCAATGGGCACAAACTGGGACACAGGAAGTTGCATCTCAATATGAGAAAAAGCCTTTTCTCTGTGAGGGTGACAGAGCACTGGACCAGGCTGCCCAGAGAGGTTGTGGTGTCTCCTTCTCTGGACATACTCAAAACCCGCCTGGACGAGATCCTGTGCACCTTGCTCCAGGTGATCCTGCTGTAGCAGGGGGGTTGGACCAGATGACCTCCAGAGGTCCCTTCCAACCCCCACCATTCTGTGATGCTGTGATTTTGCGACTCTGTGATTCTGTGATTCTGTGTAATGGGCTTTAACTTCTGGTCAGCCGGGGACTGATCAGGAAGTTGGACTAGAAGACAGTTGTAGGTCCCTGCCAACTGTGACTATTCTATCCTATCCCATCCCATCCTGTCCCGTCCCAGCCCGTCCTGTCCCGTTCTGTCCTGTCCTGTCTTGTCCTGTGCTAAACAAATATTTGTGAAAGCTGCTGAATGAAATGAAACCAGGAAGTCAAAATCCTCTGGAAGCTGTGGCATCTTTGGAAACCTTTGCTGTGTTTCCCACTGGCAATGCTTTCTCTTGCAGGACTTCAGCGCAACGCTTTGTGATCTTGGGACAGTTGTGCTCTGGGTTGTGGCCACTCAGGTCTTGAAGACCTCCAGGCTCAGGGATCCCACAACCTCTCGGGGCAACCCACTCCAGTGCTTCATGATCCTCACAGGGATTTTGGTTTTCCTTCCTTATCTGCAGCCCAAACCTCTCTAGTTTCAGGAGATGCCACTGTCTCTCACCCTCCCACCAGGCAGCGCTGGGAAGAGCCTGTTGTCCCCATCCCCTTGATGCCTTCCTCACAGGCACCAGGCCATGCTGTGAGGTGCCCCGATGACTTCTCTGCTCCATGCTGAACCAGCCCTGGCCCCACAGACCCTTCTTGCCTCCCCTGAGCCCCTCTGGCCTGACAAGCTGTCTCCAGGACCCCAAAAAGGACAGAGTGCCCAGATGAGGCCTGATGGATGCTGAGGCAGAGGGGATCATCACCCCTGTGCCCTCTGGCTAGTGGAGAAGGCTGGAGAAAACCCCCAAGAGCCAGCCAAGTGCTTCCTGGGAAGAATCAGGGGAAAAGAGGTGTCAGCGGTGGGTTCTCTTCTAATGCAAAAAATAAGAAGAACACCCCCCCACGCTAGTGTCAGCTTCATTGAAAGGGAAGCCCTTTTCCTTACGTTGGATCTGTCAGCTAGTGTGTAGGCATAAAGCAGCACGCTGAGCGCTCTTCAGCGTGAAGAAGCTTTCCTATATAACTCTGAAAAGAGAAGAGATGAATCACTGAGTGTACTGAAGGTGACGACGTAACTCTTCTCCCTGTCCCAGGCTTAAAAGAGTGAAGCTAAATGAGAGAGAATGGCGACTCTTAAATCTTCAGCAGAATCCATCATTTCCTGCCTGACATTGCAAGAGACAGGTAAGGAATGCCCTGCCTCCCCTCTGCTCAGGCAATCACACCTTGGGAAAAACGGAGTGTGAGAAGAGTCACACTCTTTGAGGTCAGTCCCTTTACATCCAAACAGGGAGGCCGACCTCTTGAGAGTGCTCTTCTCCAGCAAAGAAACTGTGCAGTCTGGTGTTGTTTGGGGAATGCTCCTCTCAAGGTAGTCCCAGGGAACTTGATGTGTGCTCAGTTGGCCTAAGGAAAAATACTGATGAGCTATACTTAGTGATTTAAGTATCAGTCGTTTTAGCATGGTAGTCACCTTTCTTACCCTGGCAGCAGCTAAAGGCTGCAATTGGGAGGGCATGGTTTATTGGATGCGGTCTTAGTTTGCACCAGCTGCTGAACAGCTGAAATCTGTGGAAAATATTGTTAAGAGAAGAAAGTTGTTAGCTGACAAATATAAGCTCTGGCCTGGAAATTCACAGTAGCGATTACTTGAATGGAAGAAGCCAGAAATAAGGATTAGTGACATAGACAGAGCAAGGGCAAAGTAATCCTGATTCCTTGCTTGCTTATTTACTATTACTGGTGAAATAAAGACAAATATAGCTAACACTAGACTTGAAGCACTGACTTTCCTGTAACAGTATCTTTTGGTGCCGATATCAAGTGGCGTTTACTGTCTATGTTGCAGGAGCCACGTGCTTCCTGGGAGGAATCGGGGGAGCCCAGAGGGCTGGCCAGCAGCGCTGGGGTGTGGGGAGAGCCTGTGGGACTTTGTCCTGCAGCCTCCCAGGGAGGCACGAGGTGTTACCAAGTGAACCCTCTTGCCGCATGTGCCTGGAGACATCTGCCATGGCCAGCGCGACCTGAGGGGGCCACTGGGGCCCTGGGAAGACACTGTGCTGAGCAGAAGACAAGAGATGGGGGGATGGAGTGGGCGGTGGCGTTGCGGTAACCCCAGACGCCTGTGCTGGGGCTGCAGCGCTGCTGGGGTGAGCGCCTCGGGAAAGGATGGATGCTGTGGCATCCCCGAGCCATAGACTGTGACGTCACCAAACAATGATGTCACCGATTCCCCAAGCGATGGGTTCTCTCGTCACCGACGGATGGCCTGAGATGTCCCCCAACGACAGACTGTGATGTCACCTAGCGATGGATTGTGACCAGGCGTCCCCTGCTGCTTATATTCGGGTGCCGGGCCACACCCAGCCGGTTCGTGCCCGCACTCCGGCTGAGCAGTTGGCGAGGTTTGGAGTGTTGAGCGAGGCCTTTGGTGCTGGTGTTGTGCTCGGGGAGTTGTTCTGTGCAGCTCTCAGTGCCCGACCCCAGAGCCGTCGGAGGACTCCCCCCGGCCCTGCCAGGTTCAGGCAGCCGGGGCACCCAGGAGGCGCGCTCGCAGCAGCGCAGGTGAGCTGGGAGGGGGCACCTCACCCTGGGGGGCTGCCAGGGTTTCCTCCTTGAGGGACCTGGGCATGTCTTCCACCAGCCAACGGGCCAGCCAATGCTCGTGGCCTCTCCTCCTTTTCTAGCGTGACGCCCGCTGCTGCAGCGCCGGTGAGAGGGAGCGGCTCGTCATCGCCAGCTCCCCCCAGCCCACCGCAGAACATGCAGGCCATGGCCACGGAGCTGGAGGACCGCTGTCCCATCTGCCTGGGCAGCTGGGAGGAGCCCAGCTTCGTGATGCCATGCCTCCACCGCTTCTGCTACCCCTGCATCCTGCGGTGGGCTGAGACCAAGCCCGAGTGCCCCCTCTGCAAGAGGGGAATCCGCTCCATCCTGCACTCGGTGCGGGCGGACGATGACTACGTGGAGCACGTCGTCACACCACCCGTGACTCCACCAGCCGTCGTCCGCCAGGGGGGAGGAGCTCCCAGGCACCCAGCCGCCCACCACCTCCATCACCCTGGAGCACCCCAACGGTGGGCTGCAGAAGGGCTGCCCAGGCGTCCTGTGGGTGGCCTCTACACCCCAAACTGGATGAGCGGTTTGCGCAACAACTCCACGCTCATCCAGATCCTGCAGCCCCTGGTCCAACGGGAGCAGGAGATGATGTTTGCCACCCTCATGGGCACCCCGAACAACCGCGGGCTGGAGAGAGAGCTGCCGGGCCAGATGCTGGGGGTCTCCCGCCAAAACCCCACGGCGACACTGGCGCGACAGCGTGCACGTGTCGCCGTGCAAGGGCGCAGCAGAGAGGCCCACCGTCTGCTGGGACGGCGGGACGGCCGTGCTGCCGGGGGGCGGGAGGGCAGCCCCGCGGGCATCCCAGGCCCCGCTGCCTCCCAGGGAGGGTCTCTCACCCCCAGCGCAGCCCCCTCCGGCAGCCCTGCGAGACCCAGCACGGAGGAGCTGCCCGGCACCTCGTCCGCAGCCCGTGGTGGGGGTCCCGGCAGCCAGCCCTCTGCTCCCGTTGCCATCCCCGCGGAGCAAGAGGAGCCCCAGGAGGAGCCAGGGCAGGCTGTGCCCGGGCCCTCCGCTTCCAGCCAGGGCACCGAAGGCTCCCCTGAAGGGCCCCGGCGACCCCCAAAGAGGAGGACCGGCAGCTCCGACGCCTCTCCAGCCAACAAGAGGCCAGCACCGCGGCGGTGACCCAGCAGGGTGCCTTGGGGGACGGCCAGACCAGGACTGGGCCATCAGCTGGGGCCTGCACCAGCCATCAAGAGCTCCCAGCCCCCCAAATCCCAACATCCCAATAAAAGACAAGCATGAAAACTACAGAGCAAGTCTCAGTGTTTCTTTGCCAAGAGGGTGGTCAGAGGCTGCAACAGGCTTCCTAGAGAGCTGGTGGCTGCCCCATGCCTGTCAGTGCCTTACAAAGAGGTGTTTGGACAAGGCCCTGCATTCTTTGATGACTATAACCTGTTAGGGAGGGAGGGGATCCACCTGTCCGGAAGAGGCAAGGCAATCTTTGGCAGCAGGCCGGCCAACTTGGTGAGATGGGCTTTAATCTGAAGGACTCGGGGGCGGGGGTCCAATGCTCGTGCCATTGCATCCAACTGGGGAATAAGCCAGCAAATAACCAGAAAGACAGGGAGGTACTGGAGAGAGTCCAGCGGAGGGCTGCAGAGATGATGAAGGGACTGGAGCATCTCTCCTGTGAGGAAAGGCTGAGAGAGCTGGGTGTGTTTAGCCTGGAGAAGAGAAGACCGAGAGGGCATCTTACGAATGCTTATAAATACCTAATGGGTGGATGTCAAGACCATGGGCCAGACTCTTTTCAGTGGTGCCCAGCAACAGGACAAGGGGCAATGGGCACAAACTGGGACACAGGAAGTTGCATCTCAATATGAAAAAAGCCTTTTCTCTGTGAGGGTGATAGAGCACTGGACCAGGCTGCCCAGAGAGGTTGTGGTGTCTCCTTCTCTGGACATACTCAAAACCCGCCTGGACGAGATCCTGTGCACCTTGCTCCAGGTGATCCTGCTCTAGCAGGGGGGTTGGACCAGATGACCTCCAGAGGTCCCTTCCAACCCCCACCATTCTGTGATGCTGTGATTTTGCGACTCTGTGATTCTGTGATTCTGTGTAATGGGCTTTAACTTCTGGTCAGCCGGGGACTGATCAGGAAGTTGGACTAGAAGACAGTTGTAGGTCCCTGCCAACTGTGACTATTCTATCCTATCCCATCCCATCCTGTCCCGTCCCAGCCCGTCCTGTCCCGTTCTGTCCTGTCCTGTCTTGTCCTGTGCTAAACAAATATTTGTGAAAGCTGCTGAATGAAATGAAACCAGGAAGTCAAAATCCTCTGGAAGCTGTGGCATCTTTGGAAACCTTTGCTGTGTTTCCCACTGGCAATGCTTTCTCTTGCAGGACTTCAGCGCAACGCTTTGTGATCTTGGGACAGTTGTGCTCTGGGTTGTGGCCACTCAGGTCTTGAAGACCTCCAGGCTCAGGGATCCCACAACCTCTCGGGGCAACCCACTCCAGTGCTTCATGATCCTCACAGGGATTTTGGTTTTCCTTCCTTATCTGCAGCCCAAACCTCTCTAGTTTCAGGAGATGCCACTGTCTCTCACCCTCCCACCAGGCAGCGCTGGGAAGAGCCTGTTGTCCCCATCCCCTTGATGCCTTCCTCACAGGCACCAGGCCATGCTGTGAGGTGCCCCGATGACTTCTCTGCTCCATGCTGAACCAGCCCTGGCCCCACAGACCCTTCTTGCCTCCCCTGAGCCCCTCTGGCCTGACAAGCTGTCTCCAGGACCCCAAAAAGGACAGAGTGCCCAGATGAGGCCTGATGGATGCTGAGGCAGAGGGGATCATCACCCCTGTGCCCTCTGGCTAGTGGAGAAGGCTGGAGAAAACCCCCAAGAGCCAGCCAAGTGCTTCCTGGGAAGAATCAGGGGAAAAGAGGTGTCAGCGGTGGGTTCTCTTCTAATGCAAAAAATAAGAAGAACACCCCCCCACGCTAGTGTCAGCTTCATTGAAAGGGAAGCCCTTTTCCTTACGTTGGATCTGTCAGCTAGTGTGTAGGCATAAAGCAGCACGCTGAGCGCTCTTCAGCGTGAAGAAGCTTTCCTATATAACTCTGAAAAGAGAAGAGATGAATCACTGAGTGTACTGAAGGTGACGACGTAACTCTTCTCCCTGTCCCAGGCTTAAAAGAGTGAAGCTAAATGAGAGAGAATGGCGACTCTTAAATCTTCAGCAGAATCCATCATTTCCTGCCTGACATTGCAAGAGACAGGTAAGGAATGCCCTGCCTCCCCTCTGCTCAGGCAATCACACCTTGGGAAAAACGGAGTGTGAGAAGAGTCACACTCTTTGAGGTCAGTCCCTTTACATCCAAACAGGGAGGCCGACCTCTTGAGAGTGCTCTTCTCCAGCAAAGAAACTGTGCAGTCTGGTGTTGTTTGGGGAATGCTCCTCTCAAGGTAGTCCCAGGGAACTTGATGTGTGCTCAGTTGGCCTAAGGAAAAATACTGATGAGCTATACTTAGTGATTTAAGTATCAGTCGTTTTAGCATGGTAGTCACCTTTCTTACCCTGGCAGCAGCTAAAGGCTGCAATTGGGAGGGCATGGTTTATTGGATGCGGTCTTAGTTTGCACCAGCTGCTGAACAGCTGAAATCTGTGGAAAATATTGTTAAGAGAAGAAAGTTGTTAGCTGACAAATATAAGCTCTGGCCTGGAAATTCACAGTAGCGATTACTTGAATGGAAGAAGCCAGAAATAAGGATTAGTGACATAGACAGAGCAAGGGCAAAGTAATCCTGATTCCTTGCTTGCTTATTTACTATTACTGGTGAAATAAAGACAAATATAGCTAACACTAGACTTGAAGCACTGACTTTCCTGTAACAGTATCTTTTGGTGCCGATATCAAGTGGCGTTTACTGTCTATGTTGCAGGAGCCACGTGCTTCCTGGGAGGAATCGGGGGAGCCCAGAGGGCTGGCCAGCAGCGCTGGGGTGTGGGGAGAGCCTGTGGGACTTTGTCCTGCAGCCTCCCAGGGAGGCACGAGGTGTTACCAAGTGAACCCTCTTGCCGCATGTGCCTGGAGACATCTGCCATGGCCAGCGCGACCTGAGGGGGCCACTGGGGCCCTGGGAAGACACTGTGCTGAGCAGAAGACAAGAGATGGGGGGATGGAGTGGGCGGTGGCGTTGCGGTAACCCCAGACGCCTGTGCTGGGGCTGCAGCGCTGCTGGGGTGAGCGCCTCGGGAAAGGATGGATGCTGTGGCATCCCCGAGCCATAGACTGTGACGTCACCAAACAATGATGTCACCGATTCCCCAAGCGATGGGTTCTCTCGTCACCGACGGATGGCCTGAGATGTCCCCCAACGACAGACTGTGATGTCACCTAGCGATGGATTGTGACCAGGCGTCCCCTGCTGCTTATATTCGGGTGCCGGGCCACACCCAGCCGGTTCGTGCCCGCACTCCGGCTGAGCAGTTGGCGAGGTTTGGAGTGTTGAGCGAGGCCTTTGGTGCTGGTGTTGTGCTCGGGGAGTTGTTCTGTGCAGCTCTCAGTGCCCGACCCCAGAGCCGTCGGAGGACTCCCCCCGGCCCTGCCAGGTTCAGGCAGCCGGGGCACCCAGGAGGCGCGCTCGCAGCAGCGCAGGTGAGCTGGGAGGGGGCACCTCACCCTGGGGGGCTGCCAGGGTTTCCTCCTTGAGGGACCTGGGCATGTCTTCCACCAGCCAACGGGCCAGCCAATGCTCGTGGCCTCTCCTCCTTTTCTAGCGTGACGCCCGCTGCTGCAGCGCCGGTGAGAGGGAGCGGCTCGTCATCGCCAGCTCCCCCCAGCCCACCGCAGAACATGCAGGCCATGGCCACGGAGCTGGAGGACCGCTGTCCCATCTGCCTGGGCAGCTGGGAGGAGCCCAGCTTCGTGATGCCATGCCTCCACCGCTTCTGCTACCCCTGCATCCTGCGGTGGGCTGAGACCAAGCCCGAGTGCCCCCTCTGCAAGAGGGGAATCCGCTCCATCCTGCACTCGGTGCGGGCGGACGATGACTACGTGGAGCACGTCGTCACACCACCCGTGACTCCACCAGCCGTCGTCCGCCAGGGGGGAGGAGCTCCCAGGCACCCAGCCGCCCACCACCTCCATCACCCTGGAGCACCCCAACGGTGGGCTGCAGAAGGGCTGCCCAGGCGTCCTGTGGGTGGCCTCTACACCCCAAACTGGATGAGCGGTTTGCGCAACAACTCCACGCTCATCCAGATCCTGCAGCCCCTGGTCCAACGGGAGCAGGAGATGATGTTTGCCACCCTCATGGGCACCCCGAACAACCGCGGGCTGGAGAGAGAGCTGCCGGGCCAGATGCTGGGGGTCTCCCGCCAAAACCCCACGGCGACACTGGCGCGACAGCGTGCACGTGTCGCCGTGCAAGGGCGCAGCAGAGAGGCCCACCGTCTGCTGGGACGGCGGGACGGCCGTGCTGCCGGGGGGCGGGAGGGCAGCCCCGCGGGCATCCCAGGCCCCGCTGCCTCCCAGGGAGGGTCTCTCACCCCCAGCGCAGCCCCCTCCGGCAGCCCTGCGAGACCCAGCACGGAGGAGCTGCCCGGCACCTCGTCCGCAGCCCGTGGTGGGGGTCCCGGCAGCCAGCCCTCTGCTCCCGTTGCCATCCCCGCGGAGCAAGAGGAGCCCCAGGAGGAGCCAGGGCAGGCTGTGCCCGGGCCCTCCGCTTCCAGCCAGGGCACCGAAGGCTCCCCTGAAGGGCCCCGGCGACCCCCAAAGAGGAGGACCGGCAGCTCCGACGCCTCTCCAGCCAACAAGAGGCCAGCACCGCGGCGGTGACCCAGCAGGGTGCCTTGGGGGACGGCCAGACCAGGACTGGGCCATCAGCTGGGGCCTGCACCAGCCATCAAGAGCTCCCAGCCCCCCAAATCCCAACATCCCAATAAAAGACAAGCATGAAAACTACACAGCAAGTCTCAGTGTTTCTTTGCCAAGAGGGTGGTCAGAGGCTGCAACAGGCTTCCTAGAGAGCTGGTGGCTGCCCCATGCCTGTCAGTGCCTTACAAAGAGGTGTTTGGACAAGGCCCTGCATTCTTTGATGACTATAACCTGTTAGGGAGGGAGGGGATCCACCTGTCCGGAAGAGGCAAGGCAATCTTTGGCAGCAGGCCGGCCAACTTGGTGAGATGGGCTTTAATCTGAAGGACTCGGGGGCGGGGGTCCAATGCTCGTGCCATTGCATCCAACTGGGGAATAAGCCAGCAAATAACCAGAAAGACAGGGAGGTACTGGAGAGAGTCCAGCGGAGGGCTGCAGAGATGATGAAGGGACTGGAGCATCTCTCCTGTGAGGAAAGGCTGAGAGAGCTGGGTGTGTTTAGCCTGGAGAAGAGAAGACCGAGAGGGCATCTTACGAATGCTTATAAATACCTAATGGGTGGATGTCAAGACCATGGGCCAGACTCTTTTCAGTGGTGCCCAGCAACAGGACAAGGGGCAATGGGCACAAACTGGGACACAGGAAGTTGCATCTCAATATGAAAAAAGCCTTTTCTCTGTGAGGGTGATAGAGCACTGGACCAGGCTGCCCAGAGAGGTTGTGGTGTCTCTTTCTCTGGACATACTCAAAACCCGCCTGGAAGAGATCCTGTGCACCTTGCTCCAGGTGATCCTGCTCTAGCAGGGGGGTTGGACCAGATGACCTCCAGAGGCCCCTTCCAACCCCCACCATTCTGTGATGCTGTGATTTTGCGACTCTGTGATTCTGTGATTCTGTGTAATGGGCTTTAACTTCTGGTCAGCCGGGGACTGATCAGTCACCTTCTACACTTTTTCTTTTGAGAGCTCTAGAATCTAATGTCCTAGTTCCATCGGGATTGCTTCTATGCCAGAAAGAATATATTCTGCTGAATTTGGGCCACCATCTGCTGGGTAACTGAGAAGTCAAAATATGCCCCAAATCAGTTGTGAATCAAGTGAAGGGTGGAAAGGAAATGCGGGGTGATTCTTTCTTTAACTGCTGGATTCTCTTCAGCCACATGCGGGTTTCAAGCATTGCTAATCCAATCTCCTATTCCTATTATCGGGAAGCAGTGATGGTAAAAACCATGCTGTATTATTTTATGTGATGCATTTTTCAAACAGAGCAACAGTTTCCTTGTAGAAGTTTGCTGAACTGATTGCATGAGTGCTATTTCCTACACATACTTGTACTCACAAAACATCATATCTTTTAAATCAAAATTTTTTTCTTCTTGAATGTAATTATAAAATGAAAAAAAGCATAATTTAACTTTTCCCCCAGAAAATTCCCTGTGCTTGTAGAATGTTTATTTGTCTGTTTGTCATTCCCCCACCATCACCACCCCTCCCCCCTTAAAATTCTAGATAGTCTGGACAGGACACTTTATATAAATTGGTTGCTATTTTTGCCAAAGACACAATTCTTTTGGAAAACCTTCTGCCATCAAGAGCTAGCTACTCTTTGCACAACTCATTCCAGCTACATATGGCCGGAAATCAGCAGGTAAAAGATAATGTTACTCTAATGGAATGTTTAGCAAATAATTCAGAAAGCAAGCCGAGAAGCAGCTTCTGTCAAAGGCTTTTCTAACGAAGGGTATAAAATAAAACAAAACGGTGTCATAGTAACTTGGTCCCGAAGATGCCTCATGATGGTTTGAATTATAATGAAATGCCGCCAGAAGCCATCAGGCTGTACCCACAGTATTGTTTCACAAGGTGGCACAATTGCTCTTCGTATTACGCACGTCCGTTTTTCCTCGGCCACCAGAGAAGTGGTTCACATCCCCGTGCAGCTGTGAAAGAGCCTGCTTGTCTGCAGTCACAGAAGGCATAAGCAAGGTAGGTAGCCTTTGTGCCCAGCCCAAGGCTTGTTGAAATCGAGCGGCTTTCCAGCCTCTTCGATGGGAATTTAGTCGTTTATCCACCGCGGGTTTATAATTGCTTGTAATTTTCTACGTTATTTTTACAGACGTAAGTTTCTCGAGGACAGCTTACCCTGGGTGCACTGCCCTCCCTTTCTGACTTTGTTTTGAATTTGACAATTTTTCCGTACCATCATGCGGCAGATGGGACACACTTTCTGGTGTGATATGTTACTACCTGAACCCACTTGGACTGATTTGGGTAGCAGTCTTGTCTGCAGGACTTCACAATCCTACGCAGGTTGAGTAGCTCTTTTCGTAAAAGGTGATCTTGAAAAAGCAAGACATACCGTTCATCAGGCATTGCAATTGCAATTTCAAATGGCAACTGCGCCTAGAAAACCAGAGAGGTGATTCTAGTGAGAAATAAGGGAATGCCACGAACAAGGAATATTTGCCCAACTCTCCTTAGCTTCAGTGCTGAAAAAAAATTCCTCAGCTGATCAATGGCAGGTCCTTTGAACACATCCCTTTGAAACAGGCATCTCGGCACAAACATGGCTTGTCATTCATTACTTCTGTGGAAATCTTTCTCTTCGCCAAAAGGTTACCATGGAGCTAACAGAATAATCCAATTAATATCAGTTTTCAGGTGAGGAACTCACCTCCCCCTGTTTGGCACAGAATTGTTAAGTCACACGATTTTCTGATGCCACCAGTGCACGTGAAGGGATGTAGCCATCTCTCAGCAAGCATCATCCGGTGCTGAGCTGACAAAGCAGAAAACATACTCTTCATCATATTGGGTGCCTAGATTATGCATTGTATAGCAAATGTTTTGGAAGGGGAGGAGGAAAGAGGAATCTAGAGTTACAGCTCTTCCATTTTCCAATCCCCTCTGAAAGCTCTCCTGCCAGGCTTTCTAATCCCGTGCGTGATTAGCTGCAGCAGACAAGATATTAAACTTCTCCAGAGAAAGAAGCTCATAATGCTTATCTCTCGTCCGGCTTTTCAGAAATCTTAGTATGATTACTAATAAACTCAGCTAGTAATCAGAACTAGAAGCTGAATTGACACATCCGTAATCCTACCAAGTTCAATGAGACTGCTTCTAAGTTGCCCCGGTTTTGGCTGGGATGGAGTTAATTTTCTTCCTAGCAGTTAATTCTAAAACACAGCACTACGCTGTGTTTTAGAATTAGGATGAGTTGATAACACACTGATATTTTGGTTGTTGCTAGGCAATGTTTACACTAAGTCAAGGACTTTTCAGCTTCTCAGCAAGGAGGCTGGTGGTGCACAAGAAGCTGGGAGAGGACACAGCTGACCCAAACTGGCCAAAGAGATATGCCATACCATATGACACCATGCTCAGTATATAACTTGGGGGAAGCTGGCTGGGGCTTTAGATGGTGACTCAGGAACTAGCTGGGCATCACTAGTCTGCAGATGCTGAGCAATTGTGCTGTGCATCACTTGTTTATTATGTTATCTTTATTATTCTTATTCTCTTCCTTTTCTGTCATATAAAACTGTCTTTATCTCTACCTATGAGTTTTACTTTTTTTTTTCTTTTTCTGAGTCTCTTCCCCATCCCACTGGGATCAGAGGGGGAGTGAGTGAATGGTTGTGTGGTTGTTTTAGCTGGCTGCCAGGTTAAACCATGACAAAAGTAAATACAAAACACATACTGCAGAAGTGTGTTGTAATTAGAATTCCTGATATTTTGCTTTAATGTTTCAGTACAATTCTTTATATTCTTAATCCAAACTTTGGAAATTAATCTCTAAGAGCAGGAGGGAAACATGACATAATATACAAATTAAAACTTTGTTTTACTAGATTTATATAACAATAGAACAATATTGCTGTAACGTTTAACGCAAAGGGTGAGACTTTTTTCATCCTGACATTTCAAGTTGCATACTAGAAGGACAGTCCATTAGGTGCCTTTGATGTTAAATCTGAGGAAAAGTGATATTTGAGTAAAATTCCTAGCAAATTTGGAAAAAAAGTTTGTTATAAACTTGTTAATATCCTCTTCAATTCTTAAAAAAGGTCTACATAAAACAAAACATTGTAGGAAACTCACCAGACCAACACGCCTAGGATCAGAAGAAAGCTTATATAAGAGACTTCTGGGCTCACAGTTCTCTCCTTCTAATTTTTCCTTTTAAGATGTTGCATGGTTCAGTGACACTACATGGAAAAGGGCGTGTGTATGTTTTTATTGTCACTTTTGTTTTGGCTGACTTATAGTGGAAGATAACTATCCAGTTCTTCCTCTGGGAGCAATAGCTGCTCACCTCTCTAGGCTTCCTGATGTTGCTTTTCTAGGGTTTTCTTCTAAGTGTTTTGGTTTTGTTTTTAATTTAGTTTAGATTTTTATTTAGTCTGTGAGATTTTTCTTTTAAAATGGCTTGAACAACCTGCAGAGGTTTTGGCATCCACTTCTCAAGCAGTACCCTCTGCCTTCACAAAACAACACAACAAAGTATATGCCATGCAGCTTCCTCGCATGCGTTGCTTCAGCCTGCAGATTAGCCAGTAAGGTATTTTTGTACAGAGGATACAGCTATTGCTATTAGAAATTAATCTGGTATTTTACCCTCTTTTGTTTCTTTTGTCTCCCAGAAGAAAAAAAAAAAAAAGAGAAAAGAAAAGAAAAAGATGACTTCTTGTGGCCAGGTTGATAACATGGTGGTGTTACCTTTGGTATTACAGCAATTAGTAAAAGCTATTTCAACAAGAACTTTTTCTGCCTTATGAACATATTTTAAAATTGTGGAAGAAAGCACTACACACGTTCTTTTCCTACTGTAGATACTGTAGGGAAGTTATGTTAAGCAAGAAAGGCTTTTACTTTCAATCTTAATCTTTCTGCATACTGTCGGTGCCCAGAGTACATTGAGAACCAAATGTTTCTGCTGAGGTCTTTAAAAGAGAGATTTTCTGTCATGCTCTTTACAATTGCAGCTACCTCTTTTCCGGCATTGATGTACATGGCTTTCTGTCTTTCCTAATCACATAGGGAGATGCAGCACATTGCTGACTTTCTTTCAAAGGGCAGAAATCACTCGGCTTAATCCTTATGTCTGCCGCTAGAATTGTAGGCAATAAGGTGTGACCAAAATGTTAATTCAGGAAACAACACTGCATTCTCTAGTATCAGAAATGTGCAAGAACCTCTAAGAAACAGACTCCTTCCGCCAACAGTTCCCCTGGGGTGAACAGGGCCTCAATTGCCCTGAAACATTCTCCAGATTCCCCTGCTTACGATTCTTTCAGGAACATTATCCCAAAACACCCAGGTAAGGTCAAAGCACGCTTCTTGGGATGACAGTTGCAGAACGTGCTTCAGATTTGGAAACCTCCAGGTTTTGCAGCATTTTGGAAGAGTCTTTTTCCCTGCAGCCTCTACCAGTGCCTGCATACTGTGGCTCCAGAGAGTGCTTCCCTGCTTCCAGGTGAGAGAGTCTCTGTCAGCACAAGAGTTGCCCATGCACCATACAGTCTCATCCTGTGGCTTCAAAGGAGAAGATGCCATGCCTGTGGACTGGGAGGATGCCACAGTGCTCTCCAGCCACGTGCCTGATCTGATGTCAGGATCAAAGCCTGTGCGGTGAGCTACAAAACATATCTGCATTACAGGTTAGACGGCATGAGGGTGCAATGGACCTGCGATGCTGGGAAAGATGCACCCTTCCTAACTTATCTGAGTATTGCCTATGGAGATCAGCCCCTCTGGGGAGAAATCATACACAATCTCCCAAACCTGCTGAAACCACTTGAGACTCTGCCTTCCGTATGAGTCCACAGCTGTTGCAGTACCTGAGGAGGCAGAGAGTAAATACTGCTGTTCTCTACACAGGACCATTTACTATATCCCACATTGTGTTGGGTTTGCGTGGCAAGGTTTTGGTAGTGGGGGAGCTACAGGGGTGGCTTCTGTGAGACGTTGCTAGAAGCTTCCCCTGTGTCTGACAGAGCCGATGCCAGCCGGCTCCAAGACAGACCCACTGCTGGCCAAGGCCGAGCCCATCAGCGCCTCTGTGGTAACATATTTAAGAAGGGAAGAAACAAGTTAGAGAGAGCTTTTGCAGGCAGAGAGAGGAGTGAGAAGATGTAAGAAACTCTGCAGACACCAAGGTCAGTGCAGAAGGAGGGGCAGGAGGTGCTCCAGGTGCTGGAGCAGAGATTCCCCTGCAGCCTGTGGTGAAGACCGTGGTGAAGCAGGCTGTCCCCCTGCAGCCCATGGAGGAAGGATGAGGGGGTGTAGAGATTCCACCAGCAGCCCGTGGAGGACCCCATGCCGGAGCATCTGGAGGCACCCGAAGGAGGCTGTGGCCCATGGGAAGCCCATGCTGGAGCAAGCTCCTGGCAGGGACCTGTGGCCCCATGGAGAGAGGAGCCCAGGCTGGAGCAGGTTTGCTGGCAGGACTTGTGACCCTGTGGGGGACCCGTGCTGGAGCAGTCTGGTCCTGAAGGTCTGCACCCCACGGGAGAGACCCACGCTGGAGCAGTTCATGAAGGACGGTAGCCCGTGTGAAAGACTCCACGCTGGAGCAGGGGGACGATGAGAGGAGTCCTCCCCCTGAGGATGAAGAAGCAGCAGAGACAACGTGTGATGAACTGACCGTAACCCCCATTCCCCGTCCCCCTATGTCGCTGAGGGGGGAGGAGGTTGAAGCCGGGAGTGAAGTTGAACCTGGGAAGATGGAAGGGGTGGGGGGAGGTGTTTTAAGATTTGGTTTTATTTCTCGTTCCTCTACTCTGTTTTGCTTAGTAATAAATAAGATGAATTTTCTCTTTAAGTTCAGTCTGTTTTGCTCGTGATGATAATTAGTGAGTGATCTCTTCCTGTCCTTATCTTGACCCACAAGCTTTTCGTTATACTTTTTCTCCCCTGTCTAGCGAAGGAGGGCAGTGATAGAGCGGCTCTGGTGGGCACCTGGCACCCAGCCAGGGTCAACCCACCACACACATATAGGTGGGAGCATGTATGGATTCATAAGAGAGTGTGATTTAGTCTCATTTATTTATATTCTAAGATGAGAGAGAATACTACTACAAAATACAGAAAAAATCAACAGCTTGAAAGGGGAGCAAAATAAAACAGGTTAAATACAATTTACATATAAATTGCCAATGTAAAGTTGTGTCACAATAATTCTTCATAAATAAACGTTGCAAAGGTGAAATCTGAAAGGGTTTTCATAAGCATGGATTTCACAGCCTCGCCTATCACACATATTATTTCAATTTGGCTTTAATCCAAAAATAAATTACAGGACTACGGAGTTCACGTTTATCTTTCATTAAATTGCAGATTGAATATGTTCACTTCACAAGTAAAAGATGGGTTTGGTAATAGCTGATGTTGCAAACTCATCTTGAATCTAAAATTCAGGCTACTGCTGGATTTTCAGAACTGCACATAATTCTGTAAGATATAAAGGATTTGCTTTCAGTAATGCCGGTTGCACTTCACTGATCTCAGTCTGGAGCAGGACTGAGTACATGGAGCTTCAGAAATGGCTCTGTGGACAGTAGGGAAGGAGCAAGGTCCTGCAGTCAAATTCCTGCTCCAGTAGCTGTCATTGCTCTGCAAGGAAACAGTGGCAAGACCATGAGTGTGTGAATGTGACTGAATATACAGAAGGAGCTGATCTCTCTTGAAAGAAATGGCAACATTTATGCAAGATCTGGCTAGGTGCAGTGCCCAGGAAAATCAACAGAAAAGGCTTTAATCAAATGCCCTCAGATGGCTGTGAGGCTTAATGGCTTGGAGCAACAATTACTTTCCAAAATCAAACTGTATGTAGAAATGCAAACGGCTATAGTATCAGATGTTGCGATCATGCAGGCACCACATAACAATACCAAGTTTGGCATAAACACCCTCGGGTTTTAGAACACAAGAATAAAAATAAAGACCATTAAACTATTTCTTAGTTAATATACCATTAATGCATATGATTACCCAGATGTACCAATGAATAAATATATGCTGATGAAAATGTTACAGGACAGTTGGCAGTTGCAACTACTGCTCTGTAAGTGATGTGTATATGCCTCTACAGTAATACTGAATGCCCCAGGGGAATTTCAAGCTTAATGTTTTCAAAAGTTTCCTCTGCAAGACAATTGAAATGTCTTTGTCTTTTGCAGATGGTCACGCTAGCTCTGACATGAGCCATTTTTGTGGGGTTGGGCACATAACGGTCTACCACTTAAAGCCCAATGCTATAAATTTTCTGTGAGCTCACACAACTAAAAGGGAACTATTCCCTGCTTCCTGGTGATATTTTAAAGAACAAAAATGAAAAAGCAGTGAAAAAAGTTTTGTTTTGGCTTCAAAGACTGAGACCCTACCGCAAAATTACGAGACCTGTCTGATTAGTGATACAAAGAGCGCCAGTCCTTTCAATAAGGAATATGTCAGACTTGAGTTCTTCCTCTCTTGCATCAAGCAGATCCATTTGTCACCATTTTTTAAGGCTTTTTTGTTTTCTTTTGAAAATGGCATTGATCGCCATCACTCCTTCTTAACTTCCTAACAGAGCTCGAATGGATTGCAGTGGCTGCAACAACATAATTGAAGCCATCCCTAAGGCTGCTTTTTGAGTTCACACAATATGTCTTACTATTCCATAAAGCTCTCTGATGGCTCATGGATAACTTGTTGACCTGGCGGTGCTGGTTGACAAGAGGCTGAACACGAGCCAGCAGTGTGCCCAGGTGGCCAAGAAGGCCAACAGCATCCTGGCTTGGATCAGGAATAGCATGGCCAGCAGGAGTAGGGCAGTGATTGTGCCCCTGTACTCAGCTCTGGTGAGGCCGCACCTTGAGTGCTGTGTTCAGTTTTGGGTCCCTCAGTACAAGAAGGACATTGAGGTGCTGGAGCATGTCCAGAGAAGGGCAACAAAGCTGGTGAAGGGTCTAGAGCACGAGTCTTATGAGGAGCAGCTGAGGGAACTGGGGTTGTTTAGCCTGGAGAAGAGGACGCTGAGGGGAGACATTATTTCTCTGTACAATTACCTCAAAGGAGGTTGTAGTGAGGTGGGTGTTGGTCTCTTCTCCCAAGTAACTAGCAAAAGGACAAGAGGAAATGGTCTCAAGTTGCATCAGGGGAGGTTTAGATTAGATATTCGGAAACATTTCTTCACGGAAAGAGTGGTCAGGCATTGGAACGGGCTGCCCAGAGAGGTGGTGGAGTCACCGTCCCTGGAGGTGTTCAAAAAACATGTAAATGTGGCACTTCAGGACATGTTTTAGTAGGCATGGTGGTGTAGGGTCAACGGCTGAACTTGATGATCTTAGAGGCCTTTTCCAACCTTAAGATTCTATGATTCTATGAAGTAAAAGTACTGATTTACATTTAGAAGCACAGGTTCAAAATCATTAATATGGTATTAAGCTTGTCATGCTTACCATGATTATGGAAAGGATGTGTTTGAAATTGTGTCCATTTTACACTTCTTTTTAATATCGAAGTTAATTTTATTAAGCCTAAACACATTGAAACATAACTCAAAATATAGTTTCCCCTTGGAATGAATCTTTACACTTGAAGGGGCTACAGTGAAGAGAGACATTATGAAATTCACTGTTTGTGACTCACATATTTACACAGAACCACAGAATGGTGGGGCTTGGAAGGGACCTCTAGAGATCATCTAGTCCAATCCCCCTGCTAAAGCAGAATCACCTGGAGCAGGTTACACAGGATAGCACCCAGGCGGGTTTTGAATCTCACCAGAGAAGGAGACTCCACAACCTCTCTGGGCAGCCTGGACCAGTGCTCAGTCATCCTAACAGTAAAGAAGTTTTTTCTCATGTTCAGATTGATCTCGTCCAGGCGGGTTTTGAGTATGTCCAGAGAAGGAGACACCACAACCTCTCTGGGCAGCCTGGTCCAGTGCTCTGTCACCCTCACAGAGAAAAGGCTTTTTCTCATATTGAGATGCAACTTCCTGTGTCCCAGTTTGTGCCCATTGCCCCTTGTCCTGTTGCTGGGCACCACTGAAAAGAGTCTGGCCCATGGTCTTGACATCCACCCATTAGGTATTTATAAGCATTCGTAAGATCCCCTCTCGGTCTTCTCTTCTCCAGGCTAAACACACCCAGCTCTCTCAGCCTTTCCTCACAGGAGAGACGCTCCAGTCCCGTCATCATCTCTGCAGCCCTCCGCTGGACTCTCTCCAGTACTTCCCTGTCTTTCTGGAACTGGGGAGCCCAGAACTGGACACAGAACTCCAGATCTGGCCTCACCAGGGCAGGGCAGAGCAGATGGGGAGGATAACCTCACTCGACCTGCTGGTCACGCTCTTCTTAATACACCCCAGGATACCACTGGCTTTCTTGGCCACAAGGGCACATTGCTGGCTCATGGAGAACCTATTGTCCACCAGGACTCCCAGGTCCTTCTCTGCAGAGCTGCTTCCCACCAGGTCAACCTCTAACATCTACTGGTGCTTGGGATTACTTCTCCCTAGGTGCAGGAGCCTACACTTGCCCTCGTTGAATTTCATTTGGTTCCTCTCCGCCCAGCTCTCCAGCCTCTCCAGGTCTTGCGGAATGGCTGCGCAGCCTTCTGGTGGATCGGCCACTGCTCCCAGCTTAGTATCGTCAGTAAACGTCTGTCCGGGCCACTAATGAATATGTTGAATTAGACCAGACCCAGTATTGACCCCTGGGGCACACCACTAGCTGCAGGCCTCAAACTAAAGTCTGCACTGCTTATCACAAGCCCAATTAAAATGAAATGGCCAATCAATACAACCAAACAATGTATGCTATTTAAAAAGGTCATGGAAAAGTTAGATATTTTCATATGTCTTTTACAAGGCTCCACTCTGATTAAAAACAATATTTAAGCTACTGACTTACATCATTCAGCCTTTCTCAAACTTAAGCCGCATTTCTTTTTTTCTCTCTGCTTTTGGTATATGAATGCCAAAACCTCAATTTTTCTAAATATCTTGGGAAGGTCTAGTGCCATAACTTTATTGTTGTACAGTGCTAGAAATGATGAAAACAACCCTTTTTTCCCCCACTATTTTCTCTTCAAATAAGTTCCTGTCTTGGTCCATAGTTATTTTTTGTAGAGGGTAAATGTACTTAAGGGAACATGCCTCTTACTGCACAGGTAGCTGTGTAGCAGGCTGTATTTGTACAGCAGAGTCATCCAAACTTGCAAAAGATAAAACTGGTGTGATGACACTTCACTCAAACAATTCTTAACTTGGACAGACCTCCCTAGCTCTGGACAGCATCGTAGATTGTTTACTGGCCCGAGTCAGCATCTTAGAGTCCTTTTGGTACAAACCAAATTAGCTCCTACACACAATCTGCTGTCAGTCAACATAATCCCACAAATTCTAAAACTGTAGATCGTCATGATGTCAAATTATATAACAGTATTCCTGAGCATTTAATAGGAAAGAAATGAACACATCATAGAGGTGACAATGTGCTGCTGAGATGTACAGACTTAACACTCTTACTGCCAGTAACGTTTAAAAGAATAGAAAAAAGGCTGTTATTTTCTTTTGATTATTAAAGAATTAAAATTACTGAATAGGATTATTATCAAAGTGTTCAAATTACAAATGTAAAATATTTAATTTGCCTCCCCTAAAGGTCTGGTCACAGTGAAGAAAACAGAGAAATACACATGATGAGGCCACTAAGTAATCAAGCAGAGTACACGTCTTTCCTTTCTCAAGGAATACAAAGAGCTGGTATCCAGAGACTGTGCAAACCAGCATCAGTGGCCTACAATACTCCGCTCCTACTTTTTACTCGTTTTACCAGACTACGTTACTCCTTACAGCCCTATCACTACTCGGGATACAAGCTGATAACCATAACACATTTTTTTCCGTTTTCAACATTTTGCCTCTGCAGATCAGATTTTTGGTCAGGAGAACAAACAGACAGTGCATTGGATTAGTCACCTCTGCACACAGACCTGAATGACCACGCTGAAATCCACTGGCCAAATCAATCCATCCTCCTTTAGAAGTTTGTCAGAGACTGGCAATTGCCATTACAAGAGCAAAACTATTTTTAGCAGACATTTCAGAAGAAATTTGCTTCCTGGAAATGCAGAGAAACCACACTGAATTATCTTTACCAAATACAAACATTACAGTTCCCATTCAAAGAATGTAAGCTATGAATTTGCATTGTCTTTCCATGTGCTGTAGCTAGACAGCTCATGAAGCACAAGCCCAGCGTATTAATAACAAAACCCCTCCAAATTCTCAAAACACTTGCCATGAATTAGGTACGCCACTCTTCACCAGACGCTAACTGGACACGGAGCCATCACTTGTACCCATTAGGTCCAGCAGTCCCAGCATTTTTCAGCCTACTTAGTGCTCTGTTCATCCAGCTTATACTTCTTCAGCTTACCAATGAGAAGAACATGGGAGCACCAACCTCTTCTAAAGTGAAAGTATTCTCAGTCCACCACTCGCCCCTCATGCTCAAAGCCTGTCATTTCATCTTAAGAGGCAGTAAGGCTGGTCAGGCGTTGCTTGCCTCAATACCATCAACTCTTCTTGATTACCTTCCTTCCCTTTGCACGTTTTCCTTGCTATTTGCCTGTTGCAGGGAACGTGCTGCAGTCGTCCCTGAGGATTTGCGCTGTCCGAGGAGGGTGCAACATCCTACTCATCCCAACACAGCTGGAGAACTCCTTCCTGCTCTGCACACCTTGGCAAATTCAGTCATCTCCCTTTTTTGTACCTTCTATATTTAGCACATCTAAGCATAGCACAGAGGTCCCAAGCCTACTGAAAGCCTCCAAAACACTACTTTAGACTAAAGGAAAGGAAAAAAATTCATCCAGGGGAGACATTTCAGGCTCGCTTTCAAAAAAGGTACTGATTTGCAGGTAAGATACGGAGTATGAAAACTAAAGGTTATTACTAGGATGGTGGTGACATCTTTCTGAGTGTGTGCTCAGAAAGCTATTCTGAAGTGAGTTTGCTTTTCTACTTCTGTACCCCACAGGACACAGTCTGCAAAAACAGGCAACTTGCCCAGACAGCGGAACCTCAGCTTTAGCTCACGCTTGCAGAAGTTGCTCTAACCTGCCACATATTGAAACCTGAGCTGCTTTGCAGTAAGCTTACTGAAGATAACTGTTGGTAGAGGTGAAGCCAGAGGACACATTCTCAACTGGAAATCTGCATAAAGGAACGGTATGCGGCATAAGATACATACTGCATTAAAAATAAGACACAGTGTCCCCAAAAATCACCAAGTAGAATCAAAAATTGCCTGAAGTTCGATAATGAGGCAAAACAGTAAAATTGACTGAATAAACAGGATCACATTTTCCAGTCCTTTCATTTCCTCTATGGTAATTTTCCATAGGAAGAGAACAAATCAGCTGAAAACAAACAATTATTTCAAGCCAGAGGGGAAGCATCCAAAGCAGCAGATAACCCCCACGAATTTGAAAAACCCTGGGTTCCAGCCCCACACTGCTCCCCAGAGCCCCGGAAGCCTGTTTGAACTGGCAGGAGCCAGAGCCTCTGCACAGAGAGATGCTCTTGACTTGGATGGTGCATTCGGACTATGGAAAAAGAGCTCTGCTTTCATCCGATGCCTAAAAAGCAAGAGCGCCAGGAAAACCTGGGCCTACCAGGTATTACATGGGGGCTACGCAGTAGCACTTCTGCCTAGGAATGGTTGCCGTAAGGTGATCAGGAGTCACTCGGGCTGCAAGTTCAGACTTCTTTTTTCCCCCTGCTGCCCTTTTAAACTTTTCACACCATGAAATTTTACAGAAGAAAAGATTTGGTTCCTAAGTGGAGGCAGACCTATTAGAACGGACACCCTCAGCTCTGTCTGACCTAACTGGGGAAGCAACCGGGTGCTACAACCGGGTGTTTCAATCCAGCACTCGACAAGTAGACAAGAGACGCGTGTGCATTCTGGAAGTGAAGAAGATGAACAACATCATCAGCCTACCGCACAGACTCTGACGTGACTTCTTCTTGTTGCTGCTAATAGTGAAAGGCTGGGGACTTACAGTCCCAAGAATTTACAGACCAAGAACGCCTGAGTGACAACACTAATCCATTAAGCTGGAAAAAACAGAACAACAAAGAGGAAAACAGCAGCAGTGGCAAATCACTATAAACCATACCTGCACACATTTAAAGTGACTCCCACACTTCCCTTTCATTCACGGATCATTGCTTTTTTGTACAGCTCTATTCATCTTGTGCTGATTTGGGTGCCCAGCACCTCTGCTGTAAAAATAATAAAAAATAAAAACATTAACACCCCGCCCCCCAAAATAAACTAAACCTGGAGGGCTGTAAAGAGATGCCCAATTTGTTAAAGAGACTCAGGGAGGACTTTTTGTTATTAAAACCACAATCGACTAAACCCTTCATTCAAGTTTCCTTTATGTCAGGTGTAAACCCTTAATAAACTGGCTCTTCTAAAGAAAAAGAGCACAGTAGCTACTCCTGCCAAACACAGATCAGGGCTTAACCAGTGGAGCTTTAATTTCACTCAGAACATCCCATCTCCATTACCATGATGTTTGAAACTGACTGCCTTTTGACGTTATTAGCACTGAATAGTCCTTCCACCTTATCCTTTCTTCACCTACTTATGAGAGCCCCAAATGGATCTCCTCTGCTGGCAGCAAGACACGCACAGTCACGCAAAGCCTCCCCCTGTTTCCAACTCTAACACCATTTGGTCAAAAGCCCTCAGCTTCACGGCCCTGCCCCAAAGCTCTACATTTCACCCCACACTAGACATACTTGGGTTTTATCCCTTCCTAGGGGACCGCATTTCTTCCTTACTTTCTGCTTTCCTCTTTCAAGCTCTCACTTTGTCACATCCTTCTCCCCTCCATGGGACAAGACGGCGAGACACTTCCACGGAGTTCTTCTTTCTCTCTCTCAAGAGATTTTCAAGTGAGCATCCACTCGGGTACCCTCATTCTGCCTACTAACAACATCTCACAGTCTCGCCTTCTGTCTCCTCGCCTTCTGTCTTCAGCGCTGATCATGCGGACGTGCAAGCTGCAGATGTCATGTTCCCACCCCTCCCCGCTCTTCACCGCTGCAGGGCTTTGCCGGCACCGTGTCACCCGCTGGGTCAGGGCCTTGTCCTCTGAACTCTTTGGAAACAACAGCGTTCCTTGCATCTTGGCTACAATTCCATTTTTCAGCGGCATAGAGAATAACCTCTGCTAGTGGGAAATTCACTTGCAAAGACAGCTTCCGCTCTGGAAATTCCTGTGCGAGCTTCTAAATCATCCAAAAGACAGTGCCTGCCACTTTAATGACTATTTATTTCTAAAACGATCGGTTTGCTAAAATAGATTATTATGTAATGACATATTGCACAGGTTTTTGCAGAAAAAAATTACTTTATTCTTTTGCTCAAGAAGAATCTGCTTATTTCTGCATGCATACACGTGTGTCTCTATATAAACACACAATATAGTAACTGATGTGATCTGTATTCCAAGGCAACTAATTGGGTTTGTTCATCCCTTGAGTGTGTACCTCCTCCTAAAGCTTTGGAAAAAAGGTTTTAACGAATTTGTCCCTCTAACTACATTTCAGAAACACTTTACAAAATGGTTATAGAAACTCTGCAGCCAACCCAACGGCGTGCACTAGCAGTTCACAATCCAAACAGCCTGTTGAGCTTTGCCTACTATCGATTTGCTTAAACTGCTCACTGTGCACGCATGTAGTGAAAGAAAAGTCACCAGCATGAAGGTCGTAAACCATCTGAACACCAAAAGATTTTAGAATTACTTGTGTTGGATAGAAGTCCAAGGAGTTCAGCTCTCCTACAGGCAAAGGCTGTCCAGTAGCTTAACACGGGATCTCTTTGTGTCATTAGCTGCCAGGACCACAACTTGGTACCTTCTATAGAGACAGCATCTCAACAAGCACTACCCCGAGAGCCCCCTCTTCACTATAGTCCAGAGGCATTCGCTGAGTGGGGATTCAGGAAAGTGAGAACTGCACCGGGTATTGCCAAGATAATTTCTTTCAAACACCAAAGCTCTTCTGCCATAAGTCTCCCATCCAACTCACGTTGTGAACTAACCACATTTAACTGATTAAATCTGAAAGATTTAGAACGCGGAACATGGCTGCAGGCATTCCAGGGGAAACTCTAGGAAAACACACGTTACCAGATAGAAATCTGCAGGCACCTCAAGTGGGCAGAAACATGGCCTCCTCCTCTAAAAGATAATGAATGGCAGCTATGAGGGCGTGTAATTAAATCTTCTGCATAGGTGATACTATAGCTACTACAAAAGCCATTTAAGATAGTGGCTGGGGAAAAAGAATATGGTGGCCTCAGACAAAGGCTTCACTACCTTTGGAAATCACTGTCATCTCACGCTAGTTATAGATCTCTTACAGGGTGACTTCTTGGCAAGTCTATTCATACAACTCATTCAATCCACGTGTGAGAAGCAAACTCATACTCAGCGCAGCCAGCCAGGACTGCTGGCTTTAAAGAAGAGAAAGCTGAAAGCCTGGAGAACGTATCCACGCTGCACATGTGCCATTTTCTCTTCAGAGACCTTAATCTCTTGAAAGCAATGCATTTATGCAGGCCTTGTTGTCATGGGAACATATTTCCCAACCTGTCCAAAAACCTCTTTTAAACATCTGCATTTTACTGCGGATATTTCAAGGAAATTACCTCAAACTGTCAGACTCAAGAGTACTGGTATGCTCTCCTACCTTTGTTTTTATATATATATATATATACACACACACACATACATGCGTGTGTGTACACATATACAGAGACACTTCTTCACGCTTTCGTTCCTTAAACAATTAATAGGAGTCTTCCACTTTGATTCGCCATGAACTAAAGCATTCATAAATAGTACGCGCAGGATTTTTATTTTTCCAAAGTAGGTGTGAAGTCACAGCTTGAAAAGATCTGCACCGCACGGTCAACGTACTTCAAATAGAAACATCAACTCTCCCAACAGACTCCAGTATTCATTCAGTATTTCTCCTGGCTACCACGGCCGTAGAGCAGAACGGGAAACTACTGCCTGTTTGTCTTCAACGCATGTTCACCTTTGGATCCAACTAACCGATTTGAAAAAGAAAGTCCAGTGTTCAAAGATTTGAGCTCCTTTGGGGGCTTCTAACAATTTACACGTTTAGTTGCAGTAATTTCACAATGACCGATGTCAAAAAAGAAAATGGAAAATCACAGAGTATCAGTTTGAAAGACCAAAAGGCAACTTTCCTGTAAGTGCACTGAATTGCTTCCTTTAGTTGGAATGAAAGCCCTCAATGATTAACATCATGTGTGATTAAGCTCTTTGTGAGATGAAGTCAGTCTTATTCGTAGTCATTTGTCTGCTAGGAGGTACGAGTAGACCTGGAACAACGGCTAGCATTTTGCACATGGGATGTGATCATGCAATACAGCACATTCCCTCTCCAGCTAATCAGGCATGTTGCCCTTACACAGGAAAAGGCAATTTTTACCTCATGCTGCAACATCATCTTTAGGACAGCATAGTTATCTAACAGCAGCAGGATTAAACATGCAACTACTATACAGGTAAATTTCAACACATGTGAAATATTCTGCCAGTCAGAAGATCAACAGGGGAAAATGCCCTAAGGCAGAGTTTTATGACGGCACACAGTTGTTGTACAACGCACAGCACAAACCTACTGGGTATCAGTCTTACTTGCTTCAGATTTGGTGCACTTCTCTTTTCTAATACCTGCGGGTGTGCAGTATATGAAGTAAATGTTCAACTTTCAAAGCTGCTTCTCTCTTGGCACACCCGAATTCTGAAAACTTCCATAGAAGTGTGCAGCCTGAAGCAGTATTTTGTGTTGAGCTGTTTGGGTCTCTCTCTTCTAAATAACTTGGTGCTTCCCTAGAAAGTGAAAAAGGAGGGTTTATAGCAGTAATGTTGCGTGGAAATGCACATTGCAGTATATAACAAACTGCCGAGGGAGAGAAGAATTTGCTAAGGAGATAAACGCATGTCTGACCTTGAAGGTTGTGGATGTCCCCTCCCTGGAAGTGTTCAAGGCCAGGCTGGACGGGGCTTTGGGCAACCTGGTCTAGTGGAAGGTGTCCCTGGTTTCCATGGTTGGAAAGAGATGATCTCTAAGGTCCCTTCCAACGCAAACCATTCTCTGATTCTATGGTAAGCTGCATTTCCCATGCAGCTGCGAGTCTACGCAGGGGTGCAGGCACCCTGCCTGTCGGACAGGCAGCTCAGACGAGGATCTGGGCAGCTGGACGCTGCAGCAGCTTGGCAGGCTGTAGCAGCTCCCTGGGGAGTGGGGCAGCCCTGCAGCCAGCGGCCAGGGGCTACTGCACCTGGGGGAAACCAGACAGGCAGCGTTGGCCATCTCTGCCTGCTCCCACTGAGACGTCTGGTGGGACCAGCTCACTCCAGAGAGATGGCATCCTGTCTCTTAAACATCTAAAAAAGCCCCTCGCTTGCCCACCTGGAAATGTTTTCACCTGCTATGGCTGGAGGCTGAATGCTTGCTGAAAATAAAATGTTTTTCTGCTGTTGTTTTCTTAATCCATTTTGCCTTCATTAGTCAGCACAATGCTGTGGACCATAAGGGTGAGAACCAGCGTAAGCTCCCCAAAGTCAAAACGGCACATATTTCTGTGAATTATCAGGAGTAATTTAGCGTTCATAATCAGTTTCATATCTAGTACTTCTTAAATAAACTGCTGGTGCATATTTCTGAAGTATTGAAGAATAAGCTGTTAGTGATGGTATCAGGAGAATCCATTAGAGGAAGTTGATGATCAATGAGATGATGAGGAGGCATTCATTATAAAGTTACACAACCTAAGAAGAGCTGAATTCTGTCCTTAACAGCATACTGGTATACTAAGCTTAGTTGACAAATACTGAAGTCCAGGAGGCTTTCCCTGCCCACTCTCTGTTTTTCCCCTCTGTGAGGAGTTATGCTTCTACCTATGCCTTTACAACTTGATAACGACTTGGGGCATGTGCTGAGAATTCCACCTCATGAATCTGAATAATGTCCTTCTCATAAAAGTGTTCAGTGCTTTCGGAGTTTGTTTATTTTTCCTTTCATACGTGATGTTCAGAGAGGATGGCGGGATGCCCAGGACGTTGTTCTTCATAACTTCATCAGAGCTGTTGGTAGATAAATCATCCTTTTATAGGATGGTTACAGGATTCCTCTCAGGTTTCCTTTCTGAAAGGCACAAAGTTATCTCCACCCTTACTGATCCATCCTGCTTATATCTGAATATGCCAACATGTATTTGGTTACCTGCCAAAGTCCAGCTTTACGGAGCCAGCTACATCCACAGCTTACTTCTAAGCGCAAGCCAGTTTGTGTTCACGCTGCACGCTGGCAGTATGCCAGTTCGGCAAGCACCCTTAAGCCTCCGAATCATTCAGTACGTTCTTGCAGCTCCCTCTGACATGTCTTTTCAGTGCACCGTATTCACCCCACCGGCGACCTGACATTCTCTAGAGCTTGGCTCGCTACATGGAACCACCTCAGCCAGTGCCTTGCCAGCTGCAGGCAAGATGCACCAGCAGCTGCAACAAAGAGCCAGCTGAAAGTTATCCTCAGCTTTGCGTTAGGGCCAGAGACCTCAAAAAGTGGCCATTATGGCTTCAAATAACCAGACTCCAAAACAAATGAGTAAAGACTGATGAAAATATAGGCTCTGAAAGATGATGCTCTGGGAGGCAGGATGCAGACAACCAGGTGCTGTTATGCAACGGTCCAGGGCGCCTTTGGGAAGCGGGGAGTTGGGACTCTTTGGGAGTCGGTGGCTCTGGCTGTCGCTAAATCCTCACTCAGATGCTGGGCGAGCGGATCCTGCTCCCCAGCAATTGTAGGGACGCAGCAGGGAGCTGAGAGCTGCCTGGCACAGAGACGCTGCCTTAATTATCACTGTGCTGCTCCTGACAGGAAAGCAGAAGGGGGGGGTGTGTGTGTGTTTGCGTATTTTTTCTTTTTTCTTCCTTACACTCTGTAAAGAGGTGAATGGTCTTGACTGGTCTTGCGTGTGTCACTTCATGCACGCGGTAATGCTAAAGCACAAAACTACTGACTGTCCATTCCAGACAAAGAAAATGAAGGAGGTCTGAGTAATTCGGCATGATGCTCATAAACAAGGATGGTGCTCTGCTGTAATTCTGCTGGCAGAGTATGTCAAAAACTAGACAGTCCCTTTTTTTCCAGTAAGTAGCAGCAGACTGTTCTGCCTTACAGCCTGGTTCTGCCTTCCGAGGCCTCCTGCTTTGGCAAGAGCAGAGGAGAGGAGAGTAACAGAAGAACTGGTGAGAAGAATGCTAATCTCTAATTTCAGAGGGTTAATCTTTGATTTTATCTTTCCATTTTTTATATGGAAAAAACCCCCCACACCCACACCTCAACAAAATAATTTAACTTTGTCATTGTGAATTAAACTGGTTTTGGTATGAAATGCACCCTGACCAAACTTACTGCTAACAACACCTGCAAATAGAAACCCAATCCTTTTCTCCTAGGACATCATGACATTGCACACCTCGACTAAGAATTTCAAAAACCCCAAACTTATTTGCGCCTTTCCTTTTGGAGACTGCTCTTAAAACATATTCTCGCAGGCACTGCGCTTGTGACCTAGACAGGGAAATGGCAGGCAAGGAAGACAGCTTTTTGGAAAAAAATCGTTGCTGTCGGTGTACCAGCAAATGCTGGCTAGAAACGAGCACAGGCATGTTTTATTGCACAGGGTCAGAGAGTGGCGTGTACAGCACGGACAAGGCAGAAAATCACTTGCTCTGGCAGGGCATTAGGGCCTCCACCTAGAAACCTCCACAGGAGTCTTTGGAAAAATTCATCCACGTGCCGGAGAGTGCAGAAGTACTGCGGAGGTGTCCAGCGGAACTAGAAGGAGAAACCGAGGTCCCTTGGCCTTAGCCAGAGAGCAGATGGGAGCTCCTGAGCAGAACTAAGGGGGAGCGCTTTTCAAATAAAACCATCAGTGCAGACTCTTAGTTTTCCACGTCAGTCTCAGTAGAGGCCCTGAAAAATCTGGATGGAGTCAAAGAATTGGTACTAGAATAATATCTTGAATTCCCTCTGCTTTACTTGCATTTTTGAGCGACTGAACCCGAGTCATCTTTGAGAAATGCTAATCTGATTCTATGAGGCACCTTAATGTTTCAAGACGTGTTTTGGTTGTTGTCAAGAACAAAGAGAGGTGGGCCAAGCACAGCCTCCTGTGCTCAGGAGAGCCCCCTGCTCAGGAGGGCTTCCCCCTCTCAGCTCTGCTCATGTTTTCACATAATAAGAAATTGGTGGGTTTGCTTCAGGTTATTCTCTCTAGAAGCCAGAGTTAAGCAGATTGATCAATTTTTAAGCACCAAAGTTATGTTGGTCCTGTTCCGTTCTCTTAGCATCTCACCAAACTCGCTATTCTGAGAGAACTTCTGCCTTTACAGCTGCGTCCCAGTTCAGGCCTTTTAAAGGAAAGAAAGATACAATGAGTGCTCGCTTGCACGCCCTCTGCCCTGCTCAGCATCACGGCTTTCCTGACACACACTTTCTGTGTGCCTGCAGGGTAAGTTCTTGATACCTCAGATACCTGTTGTTATCTTGCACCCCTTTGGTCCCTGGGTGCTGGATGACATTTTCATCCTTGCCTTCAGCAATTTGACTTATTTTTCGCTTCCTGCATCTAAGGCACCTTCTTTTCTTTAAGGCGTTAAAGAATGTGCAGTTAAGTCACCTTGGTCCGTTATTGCACACAACCATGGGCGTGCTGGAAACACACGTAATGGGAATTTTTTTTCTCTTAGCCCTGGCATTGTTTCTTCAAGGAACCGCTCCTTCTCTTCCTTTACCTCCCAAGGGATTTTTGCCTGCCAGTGCTCGGAGCTTATTCAAGCCTGCCAGTTCTCTGCGGAAAAGAGGTGTCAGCGGTGGGTTCTCTTCTAATGCAAAAAATAAGAAGAACACCCGCTCCATGCTAGTGTCAGCTTCATTGAAAGGGAAGCCCTTTTCCTTACGTTGGATCTGTCAGCTAGTGTGTAGGCATAAAGCAGCACGCTGAGCGCTCTTCAGCGTGAAGAAGCTTTCCAATATAACTCTGAAAAGAGAAGAGATGAATCACTGAGTGTGCTGAAGGTGACGATGTAACTCTTCTCCCTGTCCCAGGCTTAAAAGAGTGAAGCTAAATAAGAGAGAATGGCGACTCTTAAATCTTCAGCAGAATCCATCATTTCCTGCCTGACATTGCAAGAGACAGGTAAGGAATGCCCTGCCTCCCCTCTGCTCAGGCAATCACACCTTGGGAAAAAATGGAGTGTGAGAAGAGTCACACTCTTTGAGGTCAGTCCCTTTACATCCGAACAGGGAGGCTGACCTCTTGAGAGTGCTCTTCTCCAGCAAAGAAACTGTGCAGTCTGGTGTTGTTTGGGGAATGCTCCTCTCAAGGTAGTCCCAGGGAACTTGATGTGTGCTCAGTTGGCCTAAGGAAAAATACTGATGAGCTATACTTAGTGATTTAAGTATCAGTCGTTTTAGCATGGTAGTCACCTTTCTTACCCTGGCAGCAGCTAAAGGCTGCAATTGGGAGGGCATGGTTTATTGGATGCGGTCTTAATTTGCACCAGCTGCTGAACAGCTGAAATCTGTGGAAAATATTGTTAAGAGAAGAAAGTTGTTAGCTGACAAATATAAGCTCTGGCCTGGAAATTCACGGTAGCGATTACTTGAATGGAAGAAGCCAGAAATAAGGATTAGTGACATAGACAGAGCAAGGGCAAAGTAATCCTGATTCCTTGCTTGCTTATTTACTATTACTGGTGAAATAAAGACAAATATAGCTAACACTAGACTTGAAGCACTGACTTTCCTGTAACAGTATCTTTTGGTGCCGATATCAAGTGGCGTTTACTGTCTATGTTGCAGGAGCCACGTGCTTCCTGGGAGGAATCGGGGGAGCCCAGAGGGCTGGCCAGCAGCGCTGGGGTGTGGGGAGAGCCTGTGGGACTTTGTCCTGCAGCCTCCCAGGGAGGCACGAGGTGTTACCAAGTGAACCCTCTTGCCGCATGTGCCTGGAGACATCTGCCATGGCCAGCGCGACCTGAGGGGGCCACTGGGGCCCTGGGAAGACACTGTGCCGAGCAGAAGACAAGAGATGGGGGGATGGAGCGGGCGGTGGCGTTGCGGTAACCCCAGACGCCCGTGCTGGGGCTGCAGCGCTGCCGGGGTGAGCGCCTCGGGAAAGGATGGATGCTGTGGCATCCCCGAGCCATAGACTGTGACGTCACCAAACAATGATGTCACCGATTCCCCGAGCGATGGGTTCTCTCGTCACCGACGGATGGCCTGAGATGTCCCCCAACGACGGACTGTGATGTCACCTAGCGATGGATTGTGACCAGGCGTCCCCTGCTGCTTATATTCGGGCGCCGGGCCACACCCAGCCGGTTCGTGCCCGCACTCCGGCTGAGCAGTTGGCGAGGTTTGGAGTGTTGAGCGAGGCCTTTGGTGCTGGTGTTGTGCTCGGGGAGTTGTTCTGTGCAGCTCTCAGTGCCCGACCCCAGAGCCGTCGGAGGACTCCCCCCGGCCCTGCCAGGTTCAGGCAGCCGGGGCACCCAGGAGGCGCGCTCGCAGCAGCGCAGGTGAGCTGGGAGGGGGCACCTCACCCTGGGGGGCTGCCAGGGTTTCCTCCTTGAGGGACCTGGGCATGTCTTCCACCAGCCAACGGGCCAGCCAACGCTCGTGGCCTCTCCTCCTTTTCTAGCGTGACGCCCGCTGCTGCAGCGCCGGTGAGAGGGAGCGGCTCGTCATCGCCAGCTCCCCCCAGCCCACTGCAGAACATGGAGGCCATGGCCACGGAGCTGGAGGACCGCTGTCCCATCTGCCTGGGCAGCTGGGAGGAGCCCAGCTTCGTGATGCCATGCCTCCACCGCTTCTGCTACCCCTGCATCCTGCGGTGGGCTGAGACCAAGCCCGAGTGCCCCCTCTGCAAGAGGGGAATCCGCTCCATCCTGCACTCGGTGCGGGCGGACGATGACTACGTGGAGCACGTCATCACACCACCCGTGACTCCACCAGCCATCGTCCGCCAGGGGGGAGGAGCTCCCAGGCACCCAGCCACCCACCACCTCCACCACCCTGGAGCACCCCAACGGTGGGCTGCAGAAGGGCTGCCCAGGCGTCCTGTGGGTGGCCTCCACACCCCAAACTGGATGAGCGGTTTGCGAAACAACTCCACGCTCATCCAGATCCTGCAGCCCCTGGTCCAACGGGAGCAGGAGGAGATGTTCGCCACCCTCATGGGCACCCCGAACAACCGCGGGCTGGAGAGAGAGCTGCCGGGCCGGATGCTGGGGGTCTCCCGCCAAAACCCCACGGCGACACTGGCGCGACAGCGTGCACGTGTCGCCGTGCAAGGGCACAGCAGAGAGGCCCACCGTCTGCTGGGATGGCGGGACGCCCGTGCTGCCAGGGGGCGGGAGGGCAGCCCCACGGACATCCCAGGCCCCGCTGCCTCCCAGGGAGGGTCTCTCGCCCCCAGCGCAGCCCCCTCCGGCAGCCCTGCAAGACCCAGCACGGAGGAGCTGCCTGGCACCTCGTCCGCAGCCCATGGTGGGGGTCCCGGCAGCCAGCCCTCTGCTCCCGTTGCCATCCCCACGGAGCAAGAGGAGCCCCAGGAGGAGCCAGGGCAGGCTGTGCCCAGGCCCTCCGCTTCCAGCTGGGGCACTGAAGGCTCCCCTGAAGGGCCACGGCGACCCCCAAAGAGGAGGACCGGCAGCTCCGACGCCTCTCCAGCCAACAAGAGGCCAGCACCGCGGCGGTGACCCAGCAGGGTGCCTCGGGGGACGGCCAGACCAGGACTGGGCCATCAGCTGGGGCCTGCACCAGCCATCAAGAGCTCCCAGCCCCCCAAATCCCAACATCCCAATAAAAGACAAGCATGAAAACTACAGAGCAAGTCTCAGTGTTTCTTTGCCAAGAGGGTGGTCAGAGGCTGCAACAGGCTTCCTAGAGAGCTGGTGGCTGCCCCATGCCTGTCAGTGCCTTACAAAGAGGCGTTTGGACAAGGCCCTGCATTCTTTGATGACTATAACCTGTTAGGGAGGGAGGGGATCCACCTGTCCGGAAGGGGCAAAGCAATCTTTGGCAGGAGGCCGGCCAACTTGGTGAGACGGGCTTTAATCTGAAGGACTCGGCGGGGGCTGGGGTCCAATGCTCGTGCCATTGCATCCAACTGGGGAATAAGCCAGCAAATAACCAGAAAGACAGGGAGGTACTGGAGAGAGTCCAGCGGAGGGCTGCAGAGATGATGAAGGGACTGGAGCATCTCTCCTGTGAGGAAAGGCTGAGAGAGCTGGGTGTGTTTAGCCTGGAGAAGAGAAGACCGAGAGGGGATCTTACGAATGCTTATAAATACCTAATGGGTGGATGTCAAGACCATGGGCCAGACTCTTTTCAGTGGTGCCCAGCAACAGGACAAGGGGCAATGGGCACAAACTGGGACACAGGAAGTTGCATCTCAATATGAGAAAAAGCCTTTTCTCTGTGAGGGTGACAGAGCACTGGACCAGGCTGCCCAGAGAGGTTGTGGCGTCTCCTTCTCTGGACATACTCAAAACCCGCCTGGACGAGATCCTGTGCAACTTGCTCCAGGTGATCCTGCTCTAGCAGGGGGGTTGGACCAGATGACTTCCAGAGGTCCCTTCCAACCCCCACCATTCTGTGATGCTGTGATTTTGCGATTCTGTGATTCTGTGTAATTGGCTTTAACTTCTGGTCAGCCGGGGACTGATCAGTCACCTTCTACACTTTTTCTTTTGAGAGCTCTAGAATCTAATGTCCTAGTTCCATCGGGATTGCTTCTATGCCAGAAAGAATATATTCTGCTGAATTTGGGCCACCATCTGCTGGGTAACTGAGAAGTCAAAATATGCCCCAAATCACTTGTTAATCAAGTGAAGGGTGGAAAGGAAATGCGGGGTGATTCTTTCTTTAACTGCTGGATTCTCTTCAGCCACATGCGGGTTTCAAGCATTGCTAATCCAATCTCCTATTCCTATTATCGGGAAGCAGTGATGGTAAAAACCATGCTGTATTATTTTATATGATGCATTTTTCAAACAGAGCAACAGTTTCCTTGTAGAAGTTTGCTGAACTGATTGCATGAGTGCTATTTCCTACACATACTTGTACTCACAAAACATCATATCTTTTAAATCAAAATTTTTTTCTTCTTGAATGTAATTATAAAATGAAAAAATGCATAATTTAACTTTTCCCCCAGAAAATTCCCTGTGCTTGTAGAGTGTTTATTTGTCTGTTTGTCGTTCCCCCACCATCACCACCACCCCCCCCTTAAAATTCTAGATAGTCTGGACAGGACACTTTATATAAATTGGTTGCTATTTCTGCCAAAGACACAATTCTTTTGGAAAACCTTCTGCCATCAAGAGCTAGCTACTCTTTGCACAACTCATTCCAGCTACATATGGCCGGAAATCAGCAGGTAAAAGATAATGTTACTCTAATGGAATGTTTAGCAAATAATTCAGAAAGCAAGCCGAGAAGCAGCTTCTGTCAAAGGCTTTTCTAACGAAGGGTATAAAATAAAACAAAACGGTGTCATAGTAACTTGGTCCCGAAGATGCCTCATGATGGTTTGAATTATAATGAAATGCCGCCAGAAGCCATCAGGCTGTACCCACAGTATTGTTTCACAAGGTGGCACAATTGCTCTTCGTATTACGCACGTCCGTTTTTCCTCGGCCACCAGAGAAGTGGTTCACATCCCCGTGCAGCTGTGAAAGAGCCTGCTTGTCTGCAGTCACAGAAGGCATAAGCAAGGTAGGTAGCCTTTGTGCCCAGCCCAAGGCTTGTTGAAATCGAGCGGCTTTCCAGCCTCTTCGATGGGAATTTAGTCGTTTATCCACCGCGGGTTTATAATTGCTTGTAATTTTCTACGTTATGTTTACAGACGTAAGTTTCTCGAGGACAGCTTACCCTGGGTGCACTGCCCTCCCTTTCTGTCTTTGTTCTGAATTTGACAATTTTTCCGTACCATCATGCGGCAGATGGGACACACTTTCTGGTGTGATATGTTACTACCTGAACCCACTTGGACTGATTTGGGTAGCAGTCTTGTCTGCAGGACTTCACAATCCTACACAGGTTGAGTAGCTCTTTTCGTAAAAGGTGATCTTGAAAAAGCAAGACATACCGTTCATCAGGCATTGCAATTGCAATTTCAAATGGCAACTGCGCCTAGAAAACCAGAGAGGTGATTCTAGTGAGAAATAAGGGAATGCCACGAACAAGGAATATTTGCCCAACTCTCCTTAGCTTCAGTGCTGAAAAAAAATTCCTCAGCTGATCAATGGCAGGTCCTTTGAACACATCCCTTTGAAACAGGCATCTCGGCACAAACATGGCTTGTCATTCATTACTTCTGTGGAAATCCTTCTCTTCGCCAAAAGGTTACCATGGAGCTAACAGAATAATCCAATTAATATCAGTTTTCAGGTGAGGAACTCACCTCCCCCTGTTTGGCACAGAATTGTTAAGTCACACGATTTTCTGATGCCACCAGTGCACGTGAAGGGATGTAGCCATCTCTCAGCAAGCATCATCCGGTGCTGAGCTGACAAAGCAGAAAACATACTCTTCATCATATTGGGTGCCTAGATTATGCATTGTATAGCAAATGTTTTGGAAGGGGAGGAGGAAAGAGGAATCTAGAGTTACAGCTCTTCCATTTTCCAATCCCCTCTGAAAGCTCTCCTGCCAGGCTTTCTAATCCCGTGCGTGATTAGCTACAGCAGACAAGATATTAAACTTCTCCAGAGAAAGAAGCTCATAATGCTTATCTCTCGTCCGGCTTTTCAGAAATCTTAGTATGATTACTAATAAACTCAGCTAGTAATCAGAACTAGAAGCTGAATTGACACATCCGTAATCCTACCAAGTTCAATGAGACTGCTTCTAAGTTGCCCCGGTTTTGGCTGGGATGGAGTTAATTTTCTTCCTAGCAGTTAATTCTAAAACACAGCACTACGCTGTGTTTTAGAATTAGGATGAGTTGATAACACACTGATATTTTGGTTGTTGCTAGGCAATGTTTACACTAAGTCAAGGACTTTTCAGCTTCTCAGCAAGGAGGCTGGTGGTGCACAAGAAGCTGGGAGAGGACACAGCTGACCCAAACTGGCCAAAGAGATATGCCATACCATATGACACCATGCTCAGTATATAACTTGGGGGAAGCTGGCTGGGGCTTTAGACGGTGACTCAGGAACTAGCTGGGCATCACTAGTCTGCAGATGCTGAGCAATTGTGCTGTGCGTCACTTGTTTATTATGTTATCTTTATTATTCTTATTCTCTTCCTTTTCTGTCATATAAAACTGTCTTTATCTCTACCTATGAGTTTTACTTTTTTTTTCTTTTTCTGAGTCTCTTCCCCATCCCACTGGGATCAGAGGGGGAGTGAGTGAATGGTTGTGTGGTTGTTTTAGCTGGCTGCCAGGTTAAACCATGACAAAAGTAAATACAAAACACATACTGCAGAAGTGTGTTGTAATTAGAATTCCTGATATTTTGCTTTAATGTTTCAGTACAATTCTTTATATTCTTAATCCAAACTTTGGAAATTAATCTCTAAGAGCAGGAGGGAAACATGACATAATATACAAATTAAAACTTTGTTTTACTAGATTTATATAACAATAGAACAATATTGCTGTAACGTTTAACGCAAAGGGTGAGACTTTTTTCATCCTGACATTTCAAGTTGCATACTAGAAGGACATTCCATTAGGTGCCTTTGATGTTAAATCTGAGGAAAAGTGATATTTGAGTAAAATTCCTAGCAAATTTGGAAAAAAAGTTTGTTATAAACTTGTTAATATCCTCTTCAATTCTTAAAAAAGGTCTACATAAAACAAAACATTGTAGGAAACTCACCAGACCAACACGCCTAGGATCAGAAGAAAGCTTATATAAGAGACTTCTGGGCTCACAGTTCTCTCCTTCTAATTTTTCCTTTTAAGATGTTGCATGCTTCAGTGACACTACATGGAAAAGGGCGTGTGTATGTTTTTATTGTCACTTTTGTTTTGGCTGACTTATAGTGGAAGATAACTATCCAGTTCTTCCTCTGGGAGCAATAGCTGCTCACCTCTCTAGGCTTCCTGATGTTGCTTTTCTAGGGTTTTCTTCTAAGTGTTTTGGTTTTGTTTTTAATTTAGTTTAGATTTTTATTTAGTCTGTGAGATTTTTCTTTTAAAATGGCTTGAACAACCTGCAGAGGTTTTGGCATCCACTTCTCAAGCAGTACCCTCTGCCTTCACAAAACAACACAACAAAGTATATGCCATGCAGCTTCCTCGCATGCGTTGCTTCAGCCTGCAGATTAGCCAGTAAGGTATTTTTGTACAGAGGATACAGCTATTGCTATTAGAAATTAATCTGGTATTTTACCCTCTTTTGTTTCTTTTGTTTCCCAGAAGAAAAAAAAAAAAAAAAAAAGAGAAAAGAAAAGAAAAGAAAAAGATGACTTCTTGTGGCCAGGTTGATAACATGGTGGTGTTACCTTTGGTATTACAGCAATTAGTAAAAGCTATTTCAACAAGAACTTTTTCTGCCTTATGAACATATTTTAAAATTGTGGAAGAAAGCACTACACACGTTCTTTTCCTACTGTAGATACTGTAGGGAAGTTATGTTAAGCAAGAAAGGCTTTTACTTTCAATCTTAATCTTTCTGCATACTGTCGGTGCCCAGAGTACATTGAGAACCAAATGTTTCTGCTGAGGTCTTTAAAAGAGAGATTTTCTGTCATGCTCTTTACAATTGTAGCTACCTCTTTTCCGGCATTGATGTACATGGCTTTCTGTCTTTCCTAATCACATAGGGAGATGCAGCACATTGCTGACTTTCTTTCAAAGGGCAGAAATCACTCGGCTTAATCCTTATGTCTGCCGCTAGAATTGTAGGCAATAAGGTGTGACCAAAATGTTAATTCAGGAAACAACACTGCATTCTCTAGTATCAGAAATGTGCAAGAACCTCTAAGAAACAGACTCCTTCCGCCAACAGTTCCCCTGGGGTGAACAGGTCCTCAATTGCCCTGAAACATTCTCCAGATTCCCCTGCTTACGATTCTTTCAGGAACATTATCCCAAAACACCCAGGTAAGGTCAAAGCACGCTTCTTGGGATGACAGTTGCAGAACGTGCTTCAGATTTGGAAACCTCCAGGTTTTGCAGCATTTTGGAAGAGTCTTCTTCCCTGCAGCCTCTACCAGTGCCTGCATACTGTGGCTCCAGAGAGTGCTTCCCTGCTTCCAGGTGAGAGAGTCTCTGTCAGCACAAGAGTTGCCCATGCACCATACAGTCTCATCCTGTGGCTTCAAAGGAGAAGATGCCATGCCTGTGGACTGGAAGGATGCCACAGTGCTCTCCAGCCACGTGCCTGATCTGATGTCAGGATCAAAGCCTGTGCGGTGAGCTACAAAACATATCTGCGTTACAGGTTAGACGGCAGGAGGGTGCAATGGACCTGCGATGCTGGGAAAGATGCACCCTTCCTAACTTATCTGAGTATTGCCTATGGAGATCAGCCCCTCTGGGGAGAAATCATACACAATCTCCCAAACCTGCTGAAACCACTTGAGACTCTGCCTTCCGTATGAGTCCACAGCTGTTGCAGTACCTGAGGAGGCAGAGAGTAAATACTGCTGTTCTCTACACAGGACCATTTACTATATCCCACATTGTGTTGGGTTTGCGTGGCAAGGTTTTGGTAGTGGGGGAGCTACAGGGGTGGCTTCTGTGAGACGTTGCTAGAAGCTTCCCCTGTGTCTGACAGAGCCGATGCCAGCCGGCTCCAAGACAGACCCACTGCTGGCCAAGGCCGAGCCCATCAGCGCCTCTGTGGTAATGTCACCGAAATCCGGGAATAAACCTCGTAACACCAATGTAGTGTTAAAAGGCAGGCATTCTTTATTGCAGCGCTGGATGCACGGGGGATAGCTCCACCCAACGTGCATGCCAGGTGATCACCAACACACAGGTTATATAGAATTAAAACATACATATTCATCGTTTTTCTCAGAAAGGGTAGTCCTATGCTAATCATTTCTGGGAAATCATTTCCATATTCTCCTCCCCGTCACGCATGCTCAGTGATTTGAATCGGTGGTCCTCAAGGGTCTCTGGTGGTCGTCAGTGGTCTTGCTCCTGTGTCCGCTGGATGACCTCCTTCATGCAGGCATGCGCAGTATCCTTGCTGTGGATGTACCCGGCCATAACGACTTACTTCATAAGATTAATATTCCCGGGCCTATTGTCCGGTTGGGTAGGGACTGTACAAGGAACATAGCAGCATTGTACCTTGCCATGGTCAGTTAGCTTCATTACCTATTACCTTGGTTACAAACTAATTTTCCCAATCTGATTCTTTGTCATTTTTCATTCATTTTTCGGGCCCATACTCTATGCTCGGAAGGATAGAGTATAGTTCCGTTGTGGTTCAACCCTAATGCAACAATGGGATAAATTGGGTATATAGTAGCATTAGATATAGTGAGCACAAAAGTTGTAGCTGTGTTTGTAACGGGATCATAAGTAAAGTTTACCAGGCTCCACCAGGACTGGAGTTCTTTCTCAAAATCAGTAGCACTGTCCCAAACTATTTTCCTAATTTCAGTGGGGAGAGTGCTTTCTTCACCTTCTCTTATAACTGAGGCAGCTACCGACTGCATCCATAATTGAGCCTGGATACAACTCAGAGCCAAAGAGAGGTTATTTTGGATCACCCCAAGTGCGTCTGTAATTAATTCGTGGTCCCTTACATTTACTCTTTCCCATGTTGGCAATATATTTGACAACAGCCACTGGTTAGTTCCTAGAGTCAATAAAGAAGATCATAAGGGTTGTTGTAATTTAGTCAAATCACTAACTGAGGCAGCCAATTTGTTCATTATTACTTCTGAATCAATGCTATTTAAAACTCCCAATCCTGTTCCCAAAACACCGGTCAAGTCTCTCCGTGTCCTTTTCATAGTAAGAGTTCATTTCTGCAGCCAGGTTGTCCATCCCTCATATGAAATTTTTAAGAAAGGTGAACAAGCTGGTTGAATATCTGAAATATTGTTTTGCATTGACAATTCAACTCGTTTGAGAGACCATGCCGGGTTAAACAACATTTGTTGCAAGCCTGTATTTCTAATCACATACGGTCCAATTTCAAAGATTTTCGAATTAAGCGCAACAATTGGTTGGGTAGTAGGTATTATGACGTCTATTTTAAGTTCTCCCCAGTATTTGGTGTTATTTTTACCACATATTACTTTATGGGAGTATTGTACAGCAGTCACATTTAACCAACAGTCTAAATTTTGATTTTTACACAAAATAGGGCCATGTGGTCCAATTTCATAACTGTTTATAGGTTCAATGCGAGATTCAGTGATTAATCTGTATCTTATTGTGATGTCATTTCCTTGTGGCACCATAAAAGAGGGGGTGACTTCACCTTTACTAGTTAACGTAAAGAGAGTATCTGTGTCAGCATGCGTGACTACTGCAACAAGCATCACTAGGGGTTTAGTTACAGCATTTATTTTGAATTTAAATGTAAGGCCTAATAGTCCTCCTGTCAATGGATTAGGTCGCCAATCGCACACCACATAAAGTGGTTTAGTTAAAGTAAAATTATGCCAACAATCTCCTTGTTCCTTAATACAGGATTTGGTGATTTCAACATTATTGGTACTAGGGTCTAAGGAGTAGTGACCGACATTCTGTTGGCGGCAACACGTAATGAGAGAATCTTGTTTGTTACATTTCCATTCAGTGGTGGGACAGAATCTCATTGTAATATTAGAACTAGGGTCTAATAGATTTCTGGAGATGGTAATTGAAGAAGCTTTCTCATGAAGAGATCCTTCCATCTTTCTGCATCCTACTTGAATTCTTTCTCCAATTGTTCCAGTTAAGACACGGACCCAGTCCTTTCTGTCCCATGCCCACTCAGGTGGGTGGTAAACTTCAGACTCATGCATTACTACAGTGGCTAAATCTAGGGAACGGTCTTTGGGATATGGTCCCACACTCCAGGTATATTGGACAATAGCTTGGGACCATGGCCATTCTGTATTTCTTTGGCTACAAATTAGTGATGAAATACAAAAAAGTGTTATCAGTCTAATCAAACAATTCATAATATTCATAATTCAATAGATAACAGGCTAAAGAAACTGGTCCTTAGAATTTTTACACAGTCTAAGTTTCAAAGGTCCCTCTTGCGTACATGTCCACTGATCTGGCGGTGCCTTCTTTACTCGAGTGTAGTGAATCCAAGGCTCCACTCCTTCTACCTTGATTGTGGTATAAGTTGTTAACAGTACCTGGAAAGGTCCCTTCCACTTCTCCTGGAGTGGTTCAGAACCCCATGTCCTTATATACACAAGGTCACCCGGCTGGTATGGATGAACAGGCTTATCAAGAGCAAGCGGCCTGGTCAGCACAATATATCTTCTAAGCGCTTCAAGGGTCTTTCCTAAAAAAATCAGATATGTTTTTAAATCTATTTCCCGTTACCCTCATGTCCCCTGGGATTAAGGGAGTTTGGTAGGGTTTGCCATATAATATTTCATATGGACTTACACCGTCTTTAGACCTTGGTTGGATTCTTATTCTTAACAGAGCTAATGGCAAAGCCTGTGGCCATTTCAAAGATGTTTCTTGGCAAATTTTACTCATTTGTCTTTTCAAGGTCTGGTTCATCCTTTCAATTTTCCCGCTTGATTGCGGTCTCCAGGGAGTATGCAAATCCCAATTTATCCCTAGGATTTTACTTACTTGTTGGACTATTTCCACTACAAAATGTGGTCCTCTGTCAGAAGATACGCCCAATGGTACCCCAAATCTCGGTATTATTTCTTTTAGTAATATTTTGACCACTTCTCTTGCTTTGTTGGTGCGGCAAGGAAAAGCCTCCGGCCATCCAGAAAACGTATCAATCAATACCAACAAATATCTATACCCATTCTGTCTAGGTAACTCAGAGAAATCGATTTGCCAATAATCTCCTGGGGAATTACCCTGCTTTGTTACTCCTAAAGGTGCTTTCCTCTGGTTTAAGGGATTATTTTTAAGACAAATTGGACACTTAGCTATTATTGATTTAATTATTCCTGTCACTCCTACAGACACTACAGATGTTCTCAAATTTGTAACCATAGCATCCACACCCCAATGTGTCTGCTCATGTTCTTTCTTTGCAAGTTCTGTCATAACTTGTGGGGTCACTATTACCTGATTCTCTGGTGTTACCCACCATCCTTCCGCATTTTGGGATGCCTTTAAGTTCTCTGCCAGTTGTTCGTCTAGCTTACTGTATCTTGCTTTTAAATTTGGAATTTTTATCTGTTTTACTGGTATTAATGCAAGGATACCTCGTTCTGCAGTCTCTTTTGCAGCTTTATCCGCCAATCGATTACCTATATTTATAGCAGTTTGACCAAACTGATGAGCCTTGCAATGCATTACAGCCACTTCTGTACATCTTGCAAAAGTTGAAGAACTTCCTCCTTATATTTTATAGGTGAGCCCTGGGCTGACAACAGTCCTCTTTCTTTCCAGATGGCTCCATGAGCGTGGATCACACCAAATGCATATTTAGAATCCGTCCAAATGTTTACCCTTTTCCCTTCTGCCATCCGTAAAGCCTGCTTCAGCGCCACCAATTCTGCTTTCTGCGCTGATGTATTTGCAGGTAGTGTCCCTGACTCCAATACCTTGTCAGTGGTAACAACAGCATATCCGGCATATCCGCCTTCCCTCGTGCACAAAGCTGCTTCCATCTGTAAACAGTTCCAGATCAGGATCCTTCAAAGGTTCGTATGCCCGCTGGAATAAACTTGTTCAATAGTTCCCAAGCAATCGTGTTCCAATTTCTCAGTAGGATTTTCTGTTGTCAGGAACATTGCTGGATTTACAATTGTTGTGGCTTTTAATTCCACATCATCTTGTTCCAATAGGACAACCTGGTATTTCAACATTCTGCTAGGGGATAGCCAGTGACCCCCCTTTTGTTCCAAGACAGTTATAACCATGTGTGGTACATATACATATACATATACCACTATCTTTTGGCCCATGGTTAATTTTCGGGCTTCCTGGATCAGCAGCACTGTCGCTGCCACGGCACGCAAACATCCCGGCCATCCTTTACTCACGTTGTCAAGTTGTTTAGAGAAGTATCCCACTGGTCGCTTCCAGGATCCCAGCCGTTGCGCCAGCACTCCAAGGGCCAGATGTTGCCTCTCGTGAACAAACAGCTCAAAAGGTTTGGTTATGTCAGGTAAACCCAATGCGGGGGCCGTCATCAATGCCTTTTTGAGTTCTTTAAATGATTTGTGGCATTCAGGTGTCCAAATCAAATATCGGTCTTTGGATTCCTTCAAGGCTTCATATAGGGGTTTCACATACAGTCCATAATTTAAAATCTAGAGTCGACACCACCCAATTATTCCCAGAAAGGCTCTCAATTCCTTTGGACTGTTAGGTTCAGGGATCCGACAAATGGCTTCTTTTCTTTCATTTCCCAATTGTCTCTGTCCTTGAGATATCTCAAATCCCAAATAAATCACTGCTTCTTTCCCTATCTGGGCTTTGTTTCTGGAAACTCTGTATCCTCCTTGGCCCAGGAAATTCAGTAAACTGATGGTCATTTCAAAACATGTTTCTTTGCTTTCTGCTGCTATCAAAATGTCATCCACATACTGTAATAATATACCTTCTCCTTGATTCTGTTTCTTCCACATTTCTAACTCTTTTGCCAATTGATTTCCAAATATTGTGGGGGTATTCTTAAACCCTTGCGGAAGTACAGTCCATGTTAATTGCATTTTTCGTCCCGTATTAGGACTTTCCCATTCAAAAGCAAATATGCTTTGACTTTTTGTATCCAGAGGTATGCAAAAGAAGGCATCCTTTAAATCCAGTACAGTAAACCATTTATGTTCCTCCTTCAAAGATATCAATAAAGTATATGGATTGGCCACTACTGGGTGTATATCTTGAACTATTTGATTTATGGCTCTTAGGTCCTGGACCAGTCGGTATTCCTTGCCTCCTGATTTCTTTACTGGTAATACAGAGGTATTATATTCTGATTCACATTCTACTAACAGTCCATATTCTAAGAATTTTGTAATTAATTCCTCTAATCCCTTTCGGGCTTCCCACTTAATAGGATACTGTTTTTGTCTTACCGGTTTGGCTCCGGGTTTTAAAGTCACCTTTACTGGTTCTGCCAGTTTAGATCGTCCTGGAGCTTCACTTGCCCATACCAAAGGGATTACTGCATTGTCCACCACTTCTGGAATCTGTTCCTCCTTGGAGGAGTCCTGTAACATAAACACCCTCGCCTCTATGGCTTTTGATTCTGGTATTAGTAATCTGATTTCTCCATCTTTAAAATTACTTGTGCATCTAATTTGCTTAATAAATCTCACCCTAATAGAGGCAACGGACATTCGGGCATATACAAAAATTGATGTGTAACCCACTGTTTTCTCAACTTAAATTTTAATGGTTTCAGGAAAGGCCGGTTCTCCTTTTGCCCTGTCGCACCAACGACCTCTGCTGATTTATGGCTGAGTTTTGCTTTACATGTATTCAATACCGAATATGTAGCCCCTGTATCTACTAAAAATTCCATTTCTTCATTCCCTAGCCTTAATGTAACCAGGGGCTCAGCTAGGGTTGATTCCCCCGGTCCCCTTCATGACTCATTATCCAAAGTCATCAATTTAATAGCCTGGAGTGTTGAATTTAATCCCCCAGCTTTGGGACAATCCTTTTTCCAATGCCCACGCTCTTTACAAACCATACATTGATCCTTTGCCAATCTAGGGACCACTCTTCCCCTCCCAAGCCCCCAATCGACGATATTCATTCCTCGTCCTTTTCCCATGCCCCCCTTATTATTCTCAGTCAAAATGGCCAGAATTTTCCCATCCCTTCGCATTTGTCTGACTTCTCTTTCTTTTTCTCTATTGTTATACACAGTCCAAGCTATTTCAAGCATTTTGCCCAAATCTCTGGACTCAGCTCCTTCCAATTTTTGAAGTTTTCTCCTGATGTCTGGGGCTGATTGTCCCATAAATATAGAGGCCAATTGTATAGCCTCCTCAGGTTCCTCTGGGTCCAGATTAGTATATTTTCTAGCTGTCACCTTCAGTCTTTCCATAAAGGCCAAAGGGGATTCGTTTAGTTCTTGTCTTACTTCATATAATTTAGACCAATTAATTGCTTTTGGCATTGCATGTCTAACGCCAAATAAAATCCACTTCTGGTACCTAGTCAGCATCCCTCTGGGTCCCGGCTGATTAGGGTCCCACTCGGGATTTGTGGATGGAAAATTCTGGTCCACTGTCCCTTGTATATTTCCGTTAGCATGGGATCTTTCCACTTCTTTCCTGGCTGGATTTAATACCATTTTCTTTTCAGTACTTTCCAACAATGTATCCAATATTACTTGTAAATCTTCCCAATCCGGGTTTTGGGTTCTAATTATTGTTTCCACTACCTTGGCAACCCTTTCAGGATCATCCCGATAGGTGCCCGCAGTCTCCTTCCATGCCCTCAAATCAGTTATTGAGAAGGGGACTTTCACCATTACTGGACCTTCATTGCCAACAGCCTGTCGAAGAGGGGCCTGGAGGACAATTAATCCGTCTCCTCCCCCTCTTCCTCTCGTTCTCCCTGCAATCGGGCTGAATCCTTCTGCCTCCCTTTCCACAGGAGGGGTAGAAGCATTGTTAGCCTCCAGATTTTGATCCCTCTGATCATTTCCTAGCCTTCTGCGAGGCGCAACCAATAGTTCAACATCATCATCTTCAAATTCACGTTTAAGACACCGTTTACCATTATCACAAGCTGAGCAATCTTTTTCCAAATTTTTATCAGGTTCCTGCCCCTTTAATGCCATTATCACGGAACTAGGTGAAAACAATTCACATATTGCCTTTGCCATTCCGGATGATTTCGCAATGTGAAAAACAGATCTACATGTGCCATTTTGTTCCATTTACCTTCCCTTTTACAGAATAACATTAATTGCAAAATGGTGTTATATTGCAATGTCCCATTTTCCGGCCACTTTTCCCCATTTTCTAAAGTGTATAGTGGCCACCAATGATTCTAATATTCAATCAACTGTTTCCGAGTCAAAGGATCAACATTTCCCAGATCTTTCCAGTGCTCCAAAATGCATCCCAGTGGTGTTTTTTGTGGGATTGGTTTCTTACTCGGAAAAGTGCCCATCTCCCAGGGACTTAGTGGTTGTGATTGTGCACTATCACAAGCACTCAGTCAGAGGGACCCCAACCCGTGTTAGAGCTCCCTCAGGGATTTCCCCTGCCACTGGAAATCCCAGGGATTTCTCCTGCCACCAGAAATCCCAACCTTGGAGGCTTCCCCTCCCCTCTGGGCCCTGCTCCACAGGCTTTCGCCTAGCAGAGACTTTTACCTGAGACGTCTCCCCAGCCCAACTCTGCGCAGCTTTCACCGCGCCTTACGAGCAGGCCTCCCGTGCTCTTGGCGTGGGCCTGTCCCAATGTGGGCCTGTCCCGGCGTGGGCCTGTCCCGATACGGGCCTGTCCCGGAGAGCCACGGGGTCCTTACATAAGGTACCTTCACATACTTCAATTAAATGAGAATGCCTTTACCTCTCCCAGGGGTCTTGCTCAAAGCTCTTTGGTCCGGGGATCGGAGGTTCTCCCCGAGAATTCCCCGGTGCCGGCTGGAGGTCCTGCGATCCCACGGATCCATCGAGGTTCAAAAGCAGTGTCCCATCTGGGTCGCCAAAACTGTCACCGAAATCCGGGAATAAACCTCGTAACACCAATGTAGTGTTAAAAGGCAGGCATTCTTTATTGCAGCGCTGGATGCACGGGGGATAGCTCCACCCAACGTGCATGCCAGGTAATCACCAATACACAGGTTATATAGAATTAAAACATACATATTCATCGTTTTTCTCAGAAAGGGTAGTCCTATGCTAATCATTTCTGGGAAATCATTTCCATATTCTCCTCCCCGTCACGCATGCTCAGTGATTTTAGTCGGTGGTCCTCAAGGGTCTCTGGTGGTCGTCAGTGGTCTTGCTCCTGTGTCCGCTGGATGACCTCCTTCATGCAGGCATGCGCAGTATCCTTGCTGTGGATGTACCCGGCCATAACGACTTACTTCATAAGATTAATATTCCCGGGCCTATTGTCCGGTTGGGTAGGGACTGTACAAGGAACATAGCAGCATTGTACCTTGCCATGGTCAGTTAGCTTCATTACTTATTACCTTGGTTACAAACTAATTTTCCCAATCTGATTCTATAGCTACATTATAACTTTAAGTTAAAATTTTACAAATATAATCAAATCATCCTAACTTTTATATAATCAACTTTTGATTGCTTTATCAAAATATATGTAACAGTAACATATTTAAGAAGGGAAGAAACAAGTTAGAGAGAGCTTTTGCAGGCAGAGAGAGGAGTGAGAAGATGTAAGAAACTCTGCAGACACCAAGGTCAGTGCAGAAGGAGGGGCAGGAGGTGCTCCAGGTGCTGGAGCAGAGATTCCCCTGCAGCCTGTGGTGAAGACCATGGTGAAGCAGGCTGTCCCCTTGCAGCCCATGGAGGAAGGATGAGGGGGTGTAGAGATTCCACCTGCAGCCCGTGGAGGACCCCATGCCGGAGCATCTGGAGGCACCCGAAGGAGGCTGTGGCCCGTGGGAAGCCCATGCTGGAGCAAGCTCCTGGCAGGGACCTGTGGCCCCATGGAGAGAGGAGCCCACGCCAGAGCAGGTTTGCTGGCAGGACTTGTGACCCTGTGGGGGACCCGTGCTGGAGCAGTCTGGTCCTGAAGGTCTGCACCCCATGGGAGAGACCCACGCTGGAGCAGTTCATGAAGGACGGTAGCCCGTGTGAAAGACTCCACACTGGAGCAGGGGGACGATGAGAGGAGTCCTCCCCCTGAGGATGAAGAAGCAGCAGAGACAACGTGTGATGAACTGACCGTAACCCCCATTCCCCGTTCCCCTGTGTTGCTGAGGGGGGAGGAGGTTGAAGCCGGGAGTGAAGTTGAGCCTGGGAAGACTATTTGCTTAGTAATAAATAAGATGAATTTTCTCTTTAAGTTCAGTCTGTTTTGCTCGTGATGATAATTAGTGAGTGATCTCTTCCTGTCCTTATCTTGACCCACAAGCTTTTTGTTATACTTTTTCTCCCCTGTCTAGCGAAGGAGGGCAGTGATAGAGCGGCTCTGGTGGGCACCTGGCACCCAGCCAGGGTCAACCCACCACACACATATAGGTGGGAGCATGTATGGATTCATAAGAGAGTGTGATTTAGTCTCATTTATTTATATTCTAAGATGAGAGAGAATACTACTACAAAATACAGAAAAAATCAACAGCTTGAAAGAGGAGCAAAATAAAACAGGTTAAATACAATTTACATATAAATTGCCAATGTAAAGTTGTGTCACAATAATTCTTCATAAATAAACGTTGCAAAGGTGAAATCTGAAAGGGTTTTCATAAGCATGGATTTCACAGCCTCGCCTATCACACATATTATTTCAATTTGGCTTTAATCCAAAAATAAATTACAGGACTACGGAGTTCACGTTTATCTTTCATTAAATTGCAGATTGAATATGTTCACTTCTACAAGTAAAAGATGGGTTTGGTAATAGCTGATGTTGCAAACTCATCTTGAATCTAAAATTCAGGCTACTGCTGGATTTTCAGAACTGCACATAATTCTGTAAGATATAAAGGATTTGCTTTCAGTAATGCCCGTTGCACTTCACTGATCTCAGTCTGGAGCAGGACTGAGTACATGGAGCTTCAGAAATGGCTCTGTGGACAGTAGGGAAGGAGCAAGGTCCTGCAGTCAAATTCCTGCTCCAGTAGCTGTCATTGCTCTGCAAGGAAACAGTGGCAAGACCATGAGTGTGTGAATGTGACTGAATATACAGAAGGAGCTGATCTCTCTTGAAAGAAATGGCAACATTTATGCAAGATCTGGCTAGGTGCAGTGCCCAGGAAAATCAACAGAAAAGGCTTTAATCAAATGCCCTCAGATGGCTGTGAGCCTTAATGGCTTGGAGCAACAATTACTTTCCAAAATCAAACTGTATGTAGAAATGCAAACGGCTATAGTATCAGATGTTGCGATCATGCAGGCACCACATAACAATACCAAGTTTGGCATAAACACCCTCGGGTTTTAGAACACAAGAATAAAAATAAAGACCATTAAACTATTTCTTAGTTAATATACCATTAATGCATATGATTACCCAGATGTACCAATGAATAAATATATGCTGATGAAAATGTTAAAGGACAGTTGGCAGTTGCAACTACTGCTCTGTAAGTGATGTGTATATGCCTCTACAGTAATACTGAATGCCCCAGGGGAATTTCAAGCTTAATGTTTTCAAAAGTTTCCTCTGCAAGACAATTGAAATGTCTTTGTCTTTTGCAGATGGTCACGCTAGCTCTGACATGAGCCATTTTTGTGGGGTTGGGCACATAACGGTCTACCACTTAAAGCCCAATGCTATAAATTTTCTGTGAGCTCACACAACTAAAAGGGAACTATTCCCTGCTTCCTGGTGATATTTTAAAGAACAAAAATGAAAAAGCAGTGAAAAAAGTTTTGTTTTGGCTTCAAAGACTGAGACCCTACCGCAAAATTACGAGACCTGTCTGATTAGTGATACAAAGAGCGCCAGTCCTTTCAATAAGGAATATGTCAGACTTGAGTTCTTCCTCTCTTGCATCAAGCAGATCCATTTGTCACCATTTTTTAAGGCTTTTTTGTTTTCTTTTGAAAATGGCATTCATCGCCATCACTCCTTCTTAACTTCCTAACAGAGCTCGAATGGATTGCAGTGGCTGCAACAACATAATTGAAGCCATCCCTAAGGCTGCTTTTTGAGTTCACACAATATGTCTTACTATTCCATAAAGCTCTCTGATGGCTCATGGATAACTTGTTGACCTGGCGGTGCTGGTTGACAAGAGGCTGAACACGAGCCAGCAGTGTGCCCAGGTGGCCAAGAAGGCCAACAGCATCCTGGCTTGGATCAGGAATAGCATGGCCAGCAGGAGTAGGGCAGTGATTGTGCCCCTGTACTCAGCTCTGGTGAGGCCGCACCTTGAGTGCTGTGTTCAGTTTTGGGTCCCTCAGTACAAGAAGGACATTGAGGTGCTGGAGCATGTCCAGAGAAGGGCAACAAAGCTGGTGAAGGGTCTAGAGCACGAGTCTTATGAGGAGCAGCTGAGGGAACTGGGGTTGTTTAGCCTGGAGAAGAGGACGCTGAGGGGAGACATTATTTCTCTGTACAATTACCTCAAAGGAGGTTGTAGTGAGGTGGGTGTTGGTCTCTTCTCCCAAGTAACTAGCAAAAGGACAAGAGGAAATGGTCTCAAGTTGCATCAGGGGAGGTTTAGATTAGATATTCGGAAACATTTCTTCACGGAAAGAGTGGTCAGGCATTGGAACGGGCTGCCCAGAGAGGTGGTGGAGTCACCGTCCCTGGAGGTGTTCAAAAAACATGTAAATGTGGCACTTCAGGACATGTTTTAGTAGGCATGGTGGTGTAGGGTCAACGGCTGAACTTGATGATCTTAGAGGTCTTTTCCAACCTTAAGATTCTATGATTCTATGAAGTAAAAGTACTGATTTACATTTAGAAGCACAGGTTCAAAATCATTAATATGGTATTAAGCTTGTCATGCTTACCATGATTATGGAAAGGATGTGTTTGAAATTGTGTCCATTTTACACTTCTTTTTAATATCGAAGTTAATTTTATTAAGCCTAAACACATTGAAACATAACTCAAAATATAGTTTCCCCTTGGAATGAATCTTTACACTTGAAGGGGCTACAGTGAAGAGAGACATTATGAAATTCACTGTTTGTGACTCACATATTTACACAGAACCACAGAATGGTGGGGCTTGGAAGGGACCTCTAGAGATCATCTAGTCCAATCCCCCTGCTAAAGCAGAATCACCTGGAGCAGGTTACACAGGATAGCACCCAGGCGAGTTTTGAATCTCACCAGAGAAGGAGACTCCACAACCTCTCTGGGCAGCCTGGACCAGTGCTCAGTCATCCTAACAGTAAAGAAGTTTTTTTCATGTTCAGATTGATCTCATCCAGGCGGGTTTTGAGTATGTCCAGAGAAGGAGACACCACAACCTCTCTGGGCAGCCTGGTCCAGTGCTCTGTCACCCTCACAGAGAAAAGGCTTTTTCTCATATTGAGATGCAACTTCCTGTGTCCCAGTTTGTGCCCATTGCCCCTTGTCCTGTTGCTGGGCACCACTGAAAAGAGTCTGGCCCATGGTCTTGACATCCACCCATTAGGTATTTATAAGCATTCGTAAGATCCCCTCTCGGTCTTCTCTTCTCCAGGCTAAACACACCCAGCTCTCTCAGCCTTTCCTCACAGGAGAGACGCTCCAGTCCCGTCATCATCTCTGCAGCCCTCCGCTGGACTCTCTCCAGTACCTCCTTGTCTTTCTCGAACTGGGGAGCCCAGAACTGGACACAGAACTCCAGATCTGGCCTCACCAGGACAGGGCAGAGCAGACGGGGAGGATAACCTCACTCGACCTGCTGGCCACGCTCTTCTTAATACACCCCAGGATACCACTGGCTTTCTTGGCCACAAGGGCACATTGCTGGCTCATGGAGAACCTATTGTCCAACAGGACTCCCAGGTCCTTCTCTGCAGAGCTGCTTCCCACCAGGTCAACCTCTAACATCTACTGGTGCTTGGGATTACTTCTCCCTAGGTGCAGGAGCCTACACTTGCCCTCGTTGAATTTCATTTGGTTCCTCTCCGCCCAGCTCTCCAGCCTCTCCAGGTCTTGCGGAATGGCTGCGCAGCCTTCTGGTGGATCGGCCACTGCTCCCAGCTTAGTATCGTCAGTAAACGTCTGTCCGGGCCACTAATGAATATGTTGAATAAGACCAGAGCCAGTATTGACCCCTGGGGCACACCACTAGCTGCAGGCCTCAAACTAAAGTCTGCACTGCTTATCACAAGCCCAATTAAAATGAAATGGCCAATCAATACAACCAAACAATGTATGCTATTTAAAAAGGTCATGGAAAAGTTAGATATTTTCATATGTCTTTTACAAGGCTCCACTCTGATTAAAAACAATATTTAAGCTACTGACTTACATCATTCAGCCTTTCTCAAACTTAAGCCGCATTTCTTTTTTTCTCTCTGCTTTTGGTATATGAATGCCAAAACCTCAATTTTTCTAAATATCTTGGGAAGGTCTAGTGCCATAACTTTATTGTTGTACAGTGCTAGAAATGATGAAAACAACCCTTTTTTTCCCCCACTATTTTCTCTTCAAATAAGTTCCTGTCTTGGTCCATAGTTATTTTTTGTAGAGGGTAAATGTACTTAAAGGAACATGCCTCTTACTGCACAGGTAGTTGTGTAGCAGGCTGTATTTGTACAGCAGAGTCATCCAAACTTGCAAAAGATAAAACTGGTGTGATGACACTTCACTCAAACAATTCTGAACTTGGACAGACCTCCCTAGCTCTGGACAGCATCGTAGATTGTTTACTGGCCCGAGTCAGCATCTTAGAGTCCTTTTGGTACAAACCAAATTAGCTCCTACACACAATCTGCTGTCCAGTCAACATAATCCCACAAATTCTAAAACTGTAGATCGTCATGATGTCAAATTATATAACAGTATTCCTGAGCATTTAATAGGAAAGAAATGAACACATCGTAGAGGTGACAATGTTCTGCTGAGATGTACAGACTTAACACTCTTACTGCCAGTAACGTTTAAAAGAATAGAAAAAAGGCTGTTATTTTCTTTTGATTATTAAAGAATTAAAATTACTGAATAGGATTATTATCAAAGTGTTCAAATTACAAATGTAAAATATTTAATTTGCCTCCCCTAAAGGTCTGGTCACAGTGAAGAAAACAGAGAAATACACATGATGAGGCCACTAAGTAATCAAGCAGAGTACACGTCTTTCCTTTCTCAAGGAATACAAAGAGCTGGTATCCAGAGACTGTGCAAACCAGCATCAGTGGCCTACAATACTCCGCTCCTACTTTTTACTCGTTTTACCAGACTACGTTACTCCTTACAGCCCTATCACTACTCGGGATACAAGCTGATAACCATAACACTTTTTTTTCCGTTTTCAACATTTTGCCTCTGCAGATCAGATTTTTTGGTCAGGAGAACAAACAGACAGTGCATTGGATTAGTCACCTTCTGCACACAGACCTGAATGACCACGCTGAAATCCACTGGCCAAATCAATCCATCCTCCTTTAGAAGTTTGTCAGAGACTGGCAATTGCCATTACAAGAGCAAAACTATTTTTAGCAGACATTTCAGAAGAAATTTGCTTCCTGGAAATGCAGAGAAACCACACTGAATTATCTTTACCAAATACAAACATTACAGTTCCCATTCAAAGAATGTAAGCTATGAATTTGCATTGTCTTTCCATGTGCTGTAGCTAGACAGCTCATGAAGCACAAGCCCAGCGTATTAATAACAAAACCCCTCCAAATTCTCAAAACACTTGCCATGAATTAGGTACGCCACTCTTCACCAGACGCTAACTGGACACGGAGCCATCACTTGTACCCATTAGGTCCAGCAGTCCCAGCATTTTTCAGCCTACTTAGTGCTCTGTTCATCCGGCTTATACTTCTTCAGCTTACCAATGAGAAGAACATGGGAGCACCAACCTCTTCTAAAGTGAAAGTATTCTCAGTCCACCACTCGCCCCTCATGCTCAAAGCCTGTCATTTCATCTTAAGAGGCAGTAAGGCTGGTCAGGCGTTGCTTGCCTCAATACCATCAACTCTTCTTGATTACCTTCCTTCCCTTTGCACGTTTTCCTTGCTATTTGCCTGTTGCAGGGAACGTGCTGCAGTCGTCCCTGAGGATTTGCGCTGTCCGAGGAGGGTGCAACATCCTACTCATCCCAACACAGCTGGAGAACTCCTTCCTGCTCTGCACACCTTGGCAAATTCAGTCATCTCCCTTTTTTGTACCTTCTATATTTAGCACATCTAAGCATAGCACAGAGGTCCCAAGCCTACTGAAAGCCTCCAAAACACTACTTTAGACTAAAGGAAAGGAAAAAAATTCATCCAGGGGAGACATTTCAGGCTCGCTTTCAAAAAAGGTACTGATTTGCAGGTAAGATACGGAGTATGAAAACTAAAGGTTATTACTAGGATGGTGGTGACATCTTTCTGAGTGTGTGCTCAGAAAGCTATTCTGAAGTGAGTTTGCTTTTCTACTTCTGTACCGCACAGGACACAGTCTGCAAAAACAGGCAACTTGCCCAGACAGCGGAACCTCAGCTTTAGCTCACGCTTGCAGAAGTTGCTCTAACCTGCCGCATATTGAAACCTGAGCTGCTTTGCAGTAAGCTTACTGAAGATAACTGTTGGTAGAGGTGAAGCCAGAGGACACATTCTCAACTGGAAATCTGCATAAAGGAACGGTATGCGGCATAAGATACATACTGCATTAAAAATAAGACACAGTGTCCCCAAAAATCACCAAGTAGAATCAAAAATTGCCTGAAGTTCGATAATGAGGCAAAACAGTAAAATTGACTGAATAAACAGGATCACATTTTCCAGTCCTTTCATTTCCTCTATGGTAATTTTCCATAGGAAGAGAACAAATCAGCTGAAAACAAACAATTATTTCAAGCCAGAGGGGAAGCATCCAAAGCAGCAGATAACCCCCACGAATTTGAAAAACCCTGGGTTCCAGCCCCACACTGCTCCCCAGAGCCCCGGAAGCCTGTTTGAACTGGCAGGAGCCAGAGCCTCTGCACAGAGAGATGCTCTTGACTTGGACGGTGCATTCGGACTATCGAAAAAGAGCTCTGCTTTCATCCGATGCCTAAAAAGCAAGAGCGCCAGGAAAACCTGGGCCTACCAGGTATTACATGGGGGCTACGCAGTAGCACTTCTGCCTAGAAATGGTTGCCGTAAGGTGATCAGGAGTCACTCGGGCTGCAAGTTCAGACTTCTTTTTTCCCCCTGCTGCCCTTTTAAACTGGACCCACACCATGAAATTTTACAGAAGAAAAGATTTGGTTCCTAAGTGGAGGCAGACCTATTAGAACGGACACCCTCAGCTCTGTCTGACCTAACTGGGGAAGCAACCGGGTGCTACAACCGGGTGTTTCAATCCAGCACTCGACAAGTAGACAAGAGACGCGTGTGCATTCTGGAAGTGAAGAAGATGAACAACATCATCAGCCTACCGCACAGACTCTGACGTGACTTCTTCTTGTTGCTGCTAATAGTGAAAGGCTGGGGACTTACAGTCCCAAGAATTTACAGACCAAGAACGCCTGAGTGACAACACTAATCCATTAAGCTGGAAAAAACAGAACAACAAAGAGGAAAACAGCAGCAGTGGCAAATCACTATAAACCATACCTGCACACATTTAAAGTGACTCCCACACTTCCCTTTCATTCACGGATCATTGCTTTTTTGTACAGCTCTATTCATCTTGTGCTGATTTGGGTGCCCAGCACCTCTGCTGTAAAAATAATAAAAAATTAAAAAAATTAACACCCTGCCCCCCAAAATAAACTAAACCTGGAGGGCTGTAAAGAAATGCCCAATTTGTTAAAGAGACTCAGGGAGGACTTTTTGTTATTAAAACCACAATCGACTAAACCCTTCATTCAAGTTTCCTTTATGTCAGGTGTAAACCCTTAATAAACTGGCTCTTCTAAAGAAAAAGAGCACAGTAGCTACTCCTGCCAAACACAGATCAGGGCTTAACCAGTGGAGCTTTAATTTCACTCAGAACATCCCATCTCCATTACCATGATGTTTGAAACTGACTGCCTTTTGACGTTATTAGCACTGAATAGTCCTTCCACCTTATCCTTTCTTCACCTACTTACGAGAGCCCCAAATGGATCTCCTCTGCTGGCAGCAAGACACGCACAGTCACGCAAAGCCTCCCCCTGTTTCCAACTCTAACACCATTTGGTCAAAAGCCCTCAGCTTCACGGCCCTGCCCCAAAGCTCTACATTTCACCCCACACTAGACATACTTGGGTTTTATCCCTTCCTAGGGGACTGCATTTCTTCCTTACTTTCTGCTTTCCTCTTTCAAGCTCTCGCTTTGTCACATCCTTCTCCCCTCCATGGGACAAGACGGCGAGACACTTCCACGGAGTTCTTCTTTCTCTCTCTCAAGAGATTTTCAAGTGAGCATCCACTCAGGTACCCTCATTCTGCCTACTAACAACATCTCACAGTCTCGCCTTCCGTCTCCTCGCCTTCTGTCTTCAGCGCTGATCATGCGGACGTGCAAGCTGCAGATGTCATGTTCCCACCCCTCCCCGCTCTTCACCGCTGCAGGGCTTTGCCGGCACCGTGTCACCTGCTGGGTCAGGGCCTTGTCCTCTGAACTCTTTGGAAACAACAGCGTTCCTTGCATCTTGGCTACAATTCCATTTTTCAGCGGCATAGAGAATAACCTCTGCTAGTGGTAAATTCACTTGCAAAGACAGCTTCCGCTCTGAAAATTCCTGTGCGAGCTTCTAAATCATCCAAAAGACAGTGCCTGCCACTTTAATGACTATTTATTTCTAAAGCGATCGGTTTGCTAAAATAGATTATTATGTAATGACATATTGCACAGGTTTTTGCAGAAAAAAATTACTTTATTCTTTTGCTCAAGAAGAATCTGCTTATTTCTGCATGCATACACGTGTGTCTGTATATAAACACACAATATAGTAACTGATGTGATCTGTATTCCAAGGCAACTAATTGGGTTTGTTCATCCCTTGAGTGTGTACCTCCTCCTAAAGCTTTGGAAAAAAGGTTTTAACGAATTTGTCCCTCTACCTACATTTCAGAAACACTTTACAAAACGGTTATAGAAACTCTGCAGCCAACCCAATGGCGTGCACTAGCAGTTCACAATCCAAACAGCCTGTTGAGCTTTGCCTACTATCGATTTGCTTAAACTGCTCACTGTGCACGCATGTAGTGAAAGAAAAGTCACCAGCATGAAGGTCGTAAACCATCTGAACACCAAAAGATTTTAGAATTACTTGTGTTGGATAGAAGTCCAAGGAGTTCAGCTCTCCTACAGGCAAAGGCTGTCCAGTAGCACAGCATGGGATCTCTTTGTGTCATTAGCTGCCAGGACCACAACTTGGTACCTTCTATAGAGACAGCATCTCAACAAGCACTACCCCGAGAGCCCCCTCTTCACTATAGTCCAGAGGCATTCGCTGAGTGGGGATTCAGGAAAGTGAGAACTGCACCGGGTATTGCCAAGATCATTTCTTTCAAACACCAAAGCTCTTCTGCCATAAGTCTCCCATCCAACTCACGTTGTGAACTAACCACATTTAACTGATTAAATCTGAAAGATTTAGAACGCGGAACATGGCTGCAGGCATTCCAGGGGAAACTCTAGGAAAACACACGTTACCAGATAGAAATCTGCAGGCACCTCAAGTGGGCAGAAACATGGCCTCCTCCTCTAAAAGATAATGAATGGCAGCTATGAGGGCATGTAATTAAATCTTCTGCATAGGTGATACTATAGCTACTACAAAAGCCATTTAAGATAGTGGCTGGGGAAAAAGAATATGGTGGCCTCAGACAAAGGCTTCACTACCTTTGGAAATCACTGTCATCTCACGCTAGTTATAGATCTCTTACAGGGTGACTTCTTGGCAAGTCTATTCATACAACTCATTCAATCCACGTGTGAGAAGCAAACTCATACTCAGCGCAGCCAGCCAGGACTGCTGGCTTTAAAGAAGAGAAAGCTGAAAGCCTGGAGAACGTATCCACGCTGCACATGTGCCATTTTCTCTTCAGAGACCTTAATCTCTTGAAAGCAATGCATTTATGCAGGCCTTGTTGTCATGGGAACATATTTCCCAACCTGTCCAAAAACCTCTTTTAAACATCTGCATTTTACTGCGGATATTTCAAGGAAATTACCTCAAACTGTCAGACTCAAGAGTACTGGTATGCTCTCCTACCATTGTTTTTATATATATATATATACACACACACACACATACATGCGTGTGTGTACACATATACAGAGACACTTCTTCACGCTTTCGTTCCTTAAACAATTAATAGGAGTCTTCCACTTTGATTCGCCATGAACTAAAGCATTCATAAATAGTACGTGCAGGATTTTTATTTTTCCAAAGTAGGTGTGAAGTCACAGCTTGAAAAGATCTGCACCGCACGGTCAACGTACTTCAAGTAGAAACATCAACTCTCCCAACAGACTCCAGTATTCATTCAGTATTTCTCCTGGCTACCACGGCCGTAGAGGAGAACGGGAAACTACTGCCTGTTTGTCTTCCACGCATGTTCACCTTTGGATCCAACTAACCGATTTGAAAAAGAAAGTCCAGTGTTCAAAGATTTGAGCTCCTTTGGGGGCTTCTAACAATTTACACGTTTAGTTGCAGTAATTTCACAATGACCGATGTCAAAAAAGAAAATGGAAAATCACAGAGTATCAGTTTGAAAGACCAAAAGGCAACTTTCCTGTAAGTGCACTGAATTGCTTCCTTTAGTTGGAATGAAAGCCCTCAATGATTAACATCATGTGTGATTAAGCTCTTTGTGAGATGAAGTCAGTCTTATTCGTAGTCATTTGTCTGCTAGGAGGTACAAGTAGACCTGGAACAACGGCTAGCATTTTGCACATGGGATGTGATCATGCAATACAGCACATTCCCTCTCCAGCTAATCAGGCATGTTGCCCTTACACAGGAAAAGGCAATTTTTACCTCGTGCTGCAACATCATCTTTAGGACAGCATAGTTATCTTGTCACCGAAATCCGGGAATAAACCTCGTAACACCAATGTAGTGTTAAAAGGCAGGCATTCTTTATTGCAGCGCTGGATGCACGGGGGATAGCTCCACCCAACGTGCATGCCAGGTGATCACCAACACACAGGTTATATAGAATCAAAATATACATATTCATTATGTTTCCAAGAAAAGGCAGTCCTATGATAATCATTTCTGGGAAATCATTTCCATATTCTCCTCCCCGTCACGCATGCTCAGTGATTTGAGTCGGTGGTCCTCAAGGGTCTCTGGTGGTCGTCAGTGGTCTTGCACCTGTGTCTGCTGGATGACCTCCTTCATGCAGACATGCGCAGTACCCTTGTTGTAGGTGCATCTACCCATAGCAACTTACTTCACAAGATTAATATTCCCAGGCCTATTGTCCGGTTGGGTAGGGACTGTACAAGGAACATAGCAGCATTGTATCTTGCCATGGTCAGTTAGCTTCATTACCTATTACCTTGGTTGCAAACTAATTTTCCCAATGTGATTCTATAGCTACCTTATAACTTTAAGTTACAAATATAATCAAATTATCCTAACTTTTATAACTTTTGATTGCTTGTCAAAATATATGTGACATTTCCCCCCTTCGAAAGTTTTGAAAATTATTTCAATACTTTCACTATATTAATCATTTTCTATGTTGGAGAAAACTCTGGGATTGTTTGTCTCTTTTGCTGTTCTGCAACAGCTTGAACGATCATATGAGTGAAAGAAGCTTCACGAGTAATTTGCTTTCTCAGATATGTTAACCGATTCATCATTTTCCAGGCTATGACATACAATATTGCTGACAAGGTCAAACTGATCAAAACCAATATTAAGAGAATTACGATGGGGTGACACAACTTGTTTAGGATGCCTGTAGCAGTAGGTGACCATCCGAAAAGTGTGTCCCACCATCTAAGTTCTGCATCTCTCTGCGCTCTTTCAAAAACTCGGTGTATTTCTTTCACATTGTGATGAACAGTTATTAGGGTTTTTTTGTCTGTTTTCCTTGATTTTTTCCAGAATTGCAATCAAATCCTTGTGTTGTAATAACTGTTTCACTAAAGTGAGATTCATTCCAATAGGTATGGGTAATAATTCATGAATCAACATGTAATTAGACTGCAAAAGTTGGTGAGATGTGACTGGGGTCGAATAAGAAAAGTCACATCCATCAATTTTAGTAAAATTACAAACACAAAAATTTGAATGATTTTTAATCTCTACGACTATCTTATCTACATATAAAGAATCACAAACAGTCCTTAAACATACACAGCCCTTACCAATATATATAATAACTGTTTTAGGGTTCTCGTTAGGATGAACCTCAAAATGGCAAATATTTTGTTCACTATCCAGGCAAATATCTTGTGCCTCAATTGCATTACCTTCACAGACAAATCCTTGTTGTTCTCGCACGATGCAAGATTCCAAATTAACAGTTTGTCATTTTTCATTCATTTTTCGGGCCCATACTCTATGCTCGGAAGGATAGAGTATAGTTCCGTTGTGGTTCAACCCTAATGCAACAATGGGATAAATTGGGTATATAGTAGCATTAGATATAGTGAGCACAAAAGTTGTAGCTGTGTTTGTAACGGGATCATAAGTAAAGTTTACCAGGCTCCACCAGGACTGGAGTTCTTTCTCAAAATCAGTAGCACTGTCCCAAACTATTTTCCTAATTTCAGTGGGGAGAGTGCTTTCTTCACCTTCTCTTATAACTGAGGCAGCTACCGACTGCATCCATAATTGAGCCTGGATACAACTCAGAGCCAAAGAGAGGTTATTTTGGATCACCCCAAGTGCATCTGTAATTAATTCGTGGTCCCTTACATTTACTCTTTCCCATGTTGGCAATATATTTGACAACAGCCACTGGTTAGTTCCTAGAGTCAATAAAGAAGATCGTAAGGGTTGTTGTAATTTAGTCAAATCACTAACTGAGGCAGCCAATTTGTTCATTATTACTTCTGAATCAATGCTATTTAAAACTCCCAATCCTGTTCCCAAAACACCGGTCAAGTCTCTCCGTGTCCTTCTCATAGTAAGAGTTCATTTCTGCAGCCAGGTTGTCCATCCCTCATATGAAATTTTTAAGAAAGGTGAACAAGCTGGTTGAATATCTGAAATATTGTTTCGCACTGACAATTCAACTCGTTTGAGAGACCATGCCGGGTTAAACAACATTTGTTGCAAGCCTGTATTTCTAATCACATACGGTCCAATTTCAAAGATTTTCGAATTAAGCGCAACAATTGGTTGGGTAGTAGGTATTATGACGTCTATTTTAAGTTCTCCCCAGTATTTGGTGTTATTTTTACCACATATTACTTTATGGGAGTATTGTACAGCAGTCAAATTTAACCAACAGTCTAAATTTTGATTTTTACACAAAATAGGGCCATGTGGTCCAATTTCATAACTGTTTATAGGTTCAATGCGAGATTCAGTGATTAATCTGTATCTTATTGTGATGTCATTTCCTTGTGGTACCATAAAAGAGGGGGTGACTTCACCTTTACTAGTTAACGTAAAGAGAGTATCTGTATCAGCGTGCGTGACTACTGCAACAAGCATCACTAGGGGTTTAGTTACAGCATTTATTTTGAATTTAAATGTAAGGCCTAATAGTCCTCCTGTCAATGGATTAGGTCGCCAATTGCACACCACATAAACTGGTTTAGTTAAAGTAAAATTATGCCAACAATCTCCTTGTTCCTTAATACAGGATTTGGTGATTTCAACATTATTGGTACTAGGGTCTAAGGAGTAGTGACCGACATTCTGTTGGCGGCAACACGTAATGAGAGAATCTTGTTTGTTACATTTCCATTCAGTGGTGGGACAGAATCTCATTGTAATATTAGAACTAGGGTCTAATAGATTTCTGGAGATGGTAATTGAAGAAGCTTTCTCATGAAGAGATCCTTCCATCTTTCTGCATCCTACTTGAATTCTTTCTCCAATTGTTCCAGTTAAGACACGGACCCAGTCCTTTCTGTCCCATTCCCACTCAGGTGAGTGGTAAACTTCAGATTCATGCATTACTACAGTGGCTAAATTTGGGGAACGGTCTTTGGGATATGGTCCCACACTCCAGGTATATTGGACAATAGCTTGGGACCATGGCCATTCTGTATTTCTTTGGCTACAAATTAGTGATGAAATACAAAAAAGTGTTATCAGTCTAATCAAACAATTCATAATATTCATAATTCAATAGATAACAGGCTAAAGAAACTGGTCCTTAGAATTTTTACACAGTCTAAGTTTCAAAGGTCCCTCTTGCGTACATGTCCACTGATCTGGCGGTGCCTTCTTTACTCGAGTGTAGTGAATCCAAGGCTCCACTCCTTCTACCTTGATTGTGGTATAAGTTGTTAACAGTACCTGGAAAGGTCCCTTCCACTTCTGGAGTGGTTCAGAACCCCATGTCCTTATATACACAAGGTCACCCGGCTGGTATGGATGTACAGGCGTATCAAGAGCAAGCGGCCTGGTCAGCACAATATATCTTCTAAGCACTTCAAGGGTCTTTCCTAAAGAAATCAGATATGTTTGTAAATCTATTTCCCCTGTTACCCTCATGTCCCCTGGGATTAAGGGAGTTTGGTAGGGTTTGTCATATAATATTTCATATGGACTTACACCGTCTTTAGACCTTGTTTGGATTCTTATTCTTAACAGAGCTAATGGCAAAGCCTGTGGCCATTTCAAAGATGTTTCTTGGCAAATTTTACTCATTTGTCTTTTCAAGGTCTGGTTCATCCTTTCCATTTTCCCGCTTGATTGCGGTCTCCAGGGAGTATGTAAATTCCAATTTATCCCTAGGATTTTACTTACTTGTTGGACTATTTCTGCTACAAAATGTGGTCCTCTGTCAGAAGATACGCCCAATGGTACCCCAAATCTCGGTATTATTTCTTTTAGTAATATTTTGACCATTTCTCTTGCTTTGTTGGTGCGGCAAGGAAAAGCCTCCGGCCATCCAGAAAACGTATCAATCAATACCAACAAATATCTATATCCATTCTGTCTAGGTAACTCAGAGAAATCGATTTGCCAATAATCTCCTGGGGAATTACCCTGCTTTGTTACTCCTAAAGGTGCTTTCCTCTGGTTTAAGGGATTATTTTTAAGATAAATTGGACACTTAGCTATTATTGATTTAATTATTCCTGTCATTCCTACACACACTACAGATGTTCTCAAATTTGTAACCATAGCATCCACACCCCAATGTGTCTGTTCATGTTCTTCCTTTGCAAGCTCTGTCATAATTTGTGGGGTCACTATTACCTGATTCTCTGGTGTTACCCACCATCCTTCCGCATTTTGGGATGTCTTTAAGTTCTCTGCTAGTTGTTCGTCTAGCTTACTGTATCTTGCTTTTAAATTTGGAATTTTTATCTGTTTTACTGGTATTAATGCAAGGATACCTCGTTCTGCAGTCTCTTTTGCAGCTTTATCCGCCAATCGATTACCTATATTTATAGCAGTTTGACCAAACTGATGAGCCTTGCAATGCATTACAGCCACTTCTGTACATCTTGCAAAAGTTGAAGAACTTCCTCCTTATATTTTATAGGTGAGCCCTGGGCTGACAACAGTCCTCTTTCTTTCCAGATGGCTCCATGAGCGTGGATCACACCAAATGCATATTTAGAATCCGTCCAAATGTTTACCCTTTTCCCTTCTGCCATCCGTAAAGCCTGCTTCAGCGCCACCAATTCTGCTTTCTGCGCTGATGTATTTGCAGGTAGTGTCCCTGACTCCAATACCTTGTCAGTGGTAACAACAGCATATCCGGCTATTCGCCTTCCCTCTTGCACAAAGCTGCTTCCATCCGTAAACAATTCCAGATCAGGATCCTTCAAAGGTTCGTCCTTCAGGTCCGGTCTGCTGGAATAAACTTGTTCAATAGTTACCAAGCAATCGTGTTCCAATTTCTCAGTAGGATTTTCTGTTGTCAGGAACATTGCTGGATTTACAATTGCTGTGGCTTTTAATTCCACATCATCTTGTTCCAATAGGACAACCTGGTATTTCAACATTCTGCTAGGGGATAGCCAGTGACCCCCCTTTTGTTCCAAGACAGTTATAACCATGTGTGGTACATATACCACTATCTTTTGGCCCATGGTTAATTTTCGGGCTTCCTGGATCAGCAGCACTGTCGCTGCCACGGCACGCAAACATCCCGGCCATCCTTTACTCACGTTGTCAAGTTGTTTAGAGAAGTATCCCACTGGTCGCTTCCAGGATCCCAGCCGTTGCGCCAGTACTCCAAGGGCCAAATGTTGCCTTTCGTGCACAAACAGCTCAAAAGGTTTGGTTAAGTCAGGTAAACCCAATGCGGGGGCTGTCATCAATGCCTTTTTGAGTTCTTTAAATGATTTGTGGCATTCAGGTGTCCAAATCAAATATCGGTCTTTGGATTCCTTCAAGGCTTCATATAGGGGTTTCACATACAGTCCATAATTTAAAATCTAGAGTCGACACCACCCAATCATTCCCAGAAAGGCTCTCAATTCCTTTGGGCTGTTAGGTTCAGGGATCTGACAAATGGCTTCTTTTCTTTCATTTCCCAATTGTCTCTGTCCTTGAGATATCTCAAATCCCAAATAAATCACTGCTTCTTTCCCTATCTGGGCTTTGTTTCTGGAAACTCTGTATCCTCCTTGGCCCAGGAAATTCAGTAAACTGATGGTCATTTCAAAACATGTTTCTTTGCTTTTTGCTGCTATCAAAATGTCATCCACATACTGTAATAATATACCGTCTCCTTGATTCTGTTTCTTCCACATTTCTAACTCTTTTGCCAATTGATTTCCAAATAATGTGGGGCTATTTTTAAATCCTTGTGGAAGTACAGTCCATGTTAGTTGCATTTTTCGTCCCGTATTAGGACTTTCCCATTCAAAAGCAAATATGCTTTGACTTTTTGCATCCAGAGGTATGCAAAAGAAGGCATCCTTTAAATCCAGTACAGTAAACCATTTATGTTCCTCCTTCAAAGATGTCAGTAAAGTGTATGGATTAGCCACTACTGGGTGTATATCTTGAACTATTTGATTTATGGCTCTTAAGTCCTGGACCAGTCGGTATTCCTTGCCTCCTGATTTCTTCACTGGTAATATAGGGGTATTATATTCTGATTCACATTCTACTAACAGTCCATATTCTAAGAATTTTGTAATTAATTCCTCTAATCCCTCTTGGGCTTCCCACTTAATAGGATACTGTTTTTGTCTTACCGGTTTGGCTCCGGGTTTTAAAGTCACCTTTACTGGTTCTGCCAGTTTAGATCGTCCTGGAGCTTCACTTGCCCATACCAAAGGGGTTACTGCATTGTCCACCACTTCTGGAATCTGTTCCTCCTTGGAGGAGTCCTGTAACATAAACACTCTCGCCTCTATGGCTTTTGATTCTGGTATTAGTAATCTGATTTCTCCATCTTTAAAAATTATTTGTGCATCTAATTTGCTTAATAAATCTCGCCCTAATAGAGGCAACGGACATTCAGGCATATACAAAAATTGATGTGTAACCCACTGTTTTCCTAACTTAAATTTTAATGGTTTCAGGAAAGGCCGGTTCTCCTTTTGCCCCGTCGCACCAACGACCTCTGCTGATTTATGGCTGAGTTTTGCTTTACATGTGTTCAATACCGAATATGTAGCCCCTGTATCTACTAAAAATTCCATTTCTTCATTCCCTAACCTTAATGTAACCAGGGGCTCAGCTAGGGTTGATTCCCCCGGTCCCCTTCATGACTCATTATCCAAAGTCATCAATTTAATAGCCTGGAGTGTTGAATTTAATCCCCCAGCTTTGGGACAATCCTTTTTCCAATGCCCACGCTCTTTACAAACCATACATTGATCCTTCGCCAATCTAGGGACCACTCTTCCCCTCCCAAGCCCCCAATCGACGATATTCATTCCTCGTCCTTTTCCCATGCCCCCCTTATTATTCTCAGTCAAAATGGCCAGAATTTTCCCATCCCTTCGCATTTGTCTGACTTTTCTTTCTTTTTCTCTATTGTTATACACAGTCCAAGCTATTTCAAGCATTTTGCCCAAATCTCTGGACTCAGCTCCTTCCAATTTTTGAAGTTTTCTCCTGATGTCTGGGGCTGATTGTCCCATAAATATAGAGGCCAATTGTATAGCCTCCTCAGGTTCCTCTGGGTCCAGATTAGTATATTTTCTAGCTGTCACCTTCAGTCTTTCCATAAAGGCCGAAGGGGATTCGTTTAGTTCTTGTCTTACTTCATATAATTTAGACCAATTAATTGCTTTTGGCATTGCATGTCTAACACCAAATAAAATCCACTTCTGGTACCTAGTCAGCATCCCTCTGGGTCCCGGCTGATTAGGGTCCCACTCGGGATTTGTGGATGGAAAATTCTGGTCCACTGTCCCTTGTATATTTCCGTTAGCATGGGATCTTTCCACTTCTTTCCTGGCTGGATTTAATACCATTTTCTTTTCAGTACTTTCCAACAATGTATCCAATATTACTTGTAAATCTTCCCAATCGGGGTTTTGGGTTCTAATTATTGTTTCCACTACCTTGGCAACCCTTTCAGGATCGTCCCGATAGGTGCCCGCAGTCTCCTTCCATGCCCTCAAATCAGTTATTGAGAAGGGGACTTTCACCATTACTGGACCTTCATTGCCAACAGCCTGTCGAAGAGGGGCCTGGAGGACAGTTAATCCGTCTCCTCCCCTTCTTCCTCTCGTTCTCCCTGCAATCGGGCTGAATCCTTCTGCCTCCCCTTCCACAGGAGAGGCAGAAGCATTGTTAGCCTCCAGATTTTGATCCCTCTGATCATTTCCTAGCCTTCTGCGAGGCGCAACCAATAGTTCAACATCATCATCTTCAAATTCACGTTTAAGACACCGTTTACCATTATCACAAGCTCAGCAATCTTTTTCCAAATTTTTATCAGGTTCCTGCCCCTTTAATGCCATTATCGCGGAATCAGGTGAAAACAATTCACATTGCCTTTGCCATTCCGGATGATTTCGCAATGTGAAAAACAGATCTACATATGCCATTTCGTTCCATTTACCTTCCCTTTTACAGAATAACATTAATTGCAAAATGGTGTTATATTGCAATGTCCCATTTTCCGGCCACTTTTCCCCATTTTCTAAAGTGTATAGTGGCCACCAATGATTCTAATATTCAATCAACTGTTTCCGAGTCAAAGGATCAACATTTCCCAGATCTTTCCAGTGCTTCAAAATGCATCCCAGTGGTGTTTTTCGTGGGATTGGTTTCTTACTCGGAAAAGTGCCCATCTCCCAGGGACTTAGTGGTTGTGATTGTGCACTATCACAAGCACTCAGTCAGAGGGACCCCAACCCGTGTTAGAGCTCCCTCAGGGATTTCCCCTGCCACTGGAAATCCCAGGGATTTCTCCTGCCACCAGAAATCCCAGCCTTGGAGGCTTCCCCTCCCCTCTGGGCCCTGCTCCACAGGCTTTCGCCTAGCAGAGACTTTTACCTGAGACGTCTCCCCAGCCCAACTCTGCGCAGCTTTCACCGCGCCTTACGAGCAGGCCTCCCGTGCTCTTGGCGTGGGCCTGTCCCAACGTGGGCCTGTCCCGGCGTGGGCCTGTCCCGATACGGGCCTGTCCCGATACGGGCCTGTCCCGGAGCCACGGGGTCCTTACATAAGGTACCTTCACATACTTCAATTAAATGAGAATGCCTTTACCTCTCCCAGGGGTCTTGCTCAAAGCTCTTCGGTCCGGGGATCGGAGGTTCTGCCCGAGAATTCCCCGGTGCCGGCTGGAGGTCCTGCGATCCCACGGATCCGTCGAGGTTCAAAAGCAGTGTCCCATCTGGGTCGCCAGAACTGTCACCGAAATCCGGGAATAAACCTCGTAACACCAATGTAGTGTTAAAAGGCAGGCATTCTTTATTGCAGCGCTGGATGCACGGGGGATAGCTCCACCCAACGTGCATGCCAGGTGATCACCAACACACAGGTTATATAGAATTAAAACATACATGTTCATTATATTTCCAAGAAAAGGCAGTCCTATGATAATCATTTCTGGGAAATCATTTCCATATTCGCCTCCCCATCACGCATGCTCAGTGATTTGAGTCGGTGGTCCTCAAGGGTCTCTGGTGGTCGTCAGTGGTCTTGCACCTGTGTCTGCTGGATGACCTCCTTCATGCAGACATGCACAGTACCCTTGTTGTAGGTGCATCTACCCATAGCAACTTACTTCATAAGATTAATATTCCCGGGCCTATTGTCCGATTGGGTAGGGACTGTACAAGGAACATAGCAGCATAGTATCTTGCCATGGTCAGTTAGCTTCATTACCTATTACCTTGGTTACAAACTAATTTTCCCAATCTGATTCTATAGCTACCTTATAACTTTAAGTTACAAATATAATCAAATTATCCTAACTTTTATAACTTTTGATTGCTTGTCAAAATATATGTGACAATCTAACAGCAGCAGGATTAAACATACAACTACTATACAGGTAAATTTCAACACATGTGAAATATTCTGCCAGTCAGAAGCTCAACAGGGGAAAATGCCCTAAGGCAGAGTTTTATGACAGCACACAGTTGTTGTACAACGCACAGCACAAACCTACTGGGTATCAGTCTTACTTGCTTCAGATTTGGTGCACTTCTCTTTTCTAATACCTGCGGGTGTGCAGTATATGAAGTAAATGTTCAACTTTTAAAGCTGCTTCTCTCTTGGCACACCCGAATTCTGAAAACTTCCATAGAAGTGTGCAGCCTGAAGCAGTATTTTGTGTTCAGCTGTTTGGGTCTCTCTCTTCTAAATAACTTGGTGCTTCCCTAGAAAGTGAAAAAGGAGGGTTTATAGCAGTAATGTTGCGTGGAAATGCACATTGCAGTATATAACAAACTGCCGAGGGAGAGAAGAATTTGCTAAGGAGATAAACGCATGTCTGACCTTGAAGGTTGTGGATGTCCCCTCCCTGGAAGTGTTCAAGGCCAGGCTGGACGGGGCTTTGGGCAACCTGGTCTAGTGGAGGGTGTCCCTGGTTTCCATGGTTGGAAAGAGATGATCTCTAAGATCTCTTCCAACGCAAACCATTCTCTGATTCTATGGTAAGCTGCATTTCCCATGCAGCTGCGAGTCTACACAGGGGTGCAGGCACCCTGCCTGTCGGACAGGCAGCTCAGACGAGGATCTGGGCAGCTGGACGCTGCAGCAGCTTGGCAGGCTGTAGCAGCTCCCTGGGGAGTGGGGCAGCCCTGCAGCCAGCGGCCAGGGGCTGCTGCACCTGGGGGAAACCAGACAGGCAGCGTTGGCCATCTCTGCCTGCTCCCACTGAGACGTCTGGTGGGACCAGCTCACTCCAGAGAGATGGCATCCTGTCTCTTAAACATCTAAAAAAGCCCCTCGCTTGCCCACCTGGAAATGTTTTCACCTGCTATGGCTGGAGGCTGAATGCTTGCTGAAAATAAAATGTTTTTCTGCTGTTGTTTTCTTAATCCATTTTGCCTTCATTAGTCAGCACAATGCTGTGGACCATAAGGGTGAGAACCAGCGTAAGCTCACCAAAGTCAAAACGGCACATATTTCTGTGAATTATCAGGAGTAATTTAGCGTTCATAATCAGTTTCATATCTAGTACTTCTTAAATAAACTGCTGGTGCATATTTCTGAAGTATTGAAGAATAAGCTGTTAGTGATGGTATCAGGAGAATCCATTAGAGGAAGTTGATGATCAATGAGATGATGAGGAGGCATTCATTATAAAGTTACACAACCTAAGAAGAGCTGAATTCTGTCCTTAACAGCATACTGGTATACTAAGCTTAGTTGACAAATACTGAAGTCCAGGAGGCTTTCCCTGCCCACTCTCTGTTTTTCCCCTCTGTGAGGAGTTATGCTTCTACCTATGCCTTTACAACTTGATAACGACTTGGGGCATGTGCTGAGAATTCCACCTCATGAATCTGAATAATGTCCTTCTTATAAAAGTGTTCAGTGCTTTCGGAGTTTGTTTATTTTTCCTTTCATACGTGATGTTCAGAGAGGATGGCGGGATGCCCAGGACGTTGTTCTTCATAACTTCATCAGAGCTGTTGGTAGATAAATCATCCTTTTATAGGATGGTTACAGGATTCCTCTCAGGTTTCCTTTCTGAAAGGCACAAAGTTGTCTCCACCCTTACTGATCCATCCTGCTTATATCTGAATATGCCAACATGTATTTGGTTACCTGCCAAAGTCCAGCTTTACGGAGCCAGCTACATCCACAGCTTACTTCTAAGCGCAAGCCAGTTTGTGTTCACGCTGCACGCTGGCAGTATGCCAGTTCGGCAAGCACCCTTAAGCCTCCGAATCATTCAGTACGTTCTTGCAGCTCCCTCTGACATGTCTTTTCAGTGCACCGTATTCACCCCACCGGCGACCTGACATTCTCTAGAGCTTGGCTCGCTACATGGAACCACCTCAGCCAGTGCCTTGCCAGCTGCAGGCAAGATGCACCAGCAGCTGCAACAAAGAGCCAGCTGAAAGTTATCCTCAGCTTTGCGTTAGGGCCAGAGACCTCAAAAAGTGGCCATTATGGCTTCAAATAACCAGACTCCAAAACAAATGAGTAAAGACTGATGAAAATATAGGCTCTGAAAGATGATGCTCTGGGAGGCAGGATGCAGACAACCAGGTGCTGTTATGCAACGGTCCAGGGCGCCTTTGGGAAGCGGGGAGTTGGGACTCTTTGGGAGTCGGTGGCTCTGGCTGTCGCTAAATCCTCACTCAGATGCTGGGCGAGCGGATCCTGCTCCCCAGCAATTGTAGGGACGCAGCAGGGAGCTGAGAGCTGCCTGGCACAGAGACGCTGCCTTAATTATCACTGTGCTGCTCCTGACAGGAAAGCAGAAGGGGGGTGTGTGTGTGTGTGTTTGCGTATTTTTTCTTTTTTCTTCCTTACACTCTGTAAAGAGGTGAATGGTCTTGACTGGTCTTGCGTGTGTCACTTCATGCACGCGGTAGTGCTAAAGCACAAAACTACTGACTGTCCATTCCAGACAAAGAAAATGAAGGAGGTCTGAGTAATTCGGCATGATGCTCATAAACAAGGATGGTGCTCTGCTGTAATTCTGCTGGCAGAGTATGTCAAAAACTAGACAGTCCCTTTTTTTCCAGTAAGTAGCAGCAGACTGTTCTGCCTTACAGCCTGGTTCTGCCTTCTGAGGCCTCCTGCTTTGGCAAGAGCAGAGGAGAGTAACAGAAGAACTGGTGAGAAGAATGCTAATCTCTAATTTCAGAGGGTTAATCTTTGATTTTATCTTTCCATTTTTTATATGGAAAAAACCCCCCACACCCACACCTCAACAAAATAATTTAACTTTGTCATTGTGAATTAAACTGGTTTTGGTATGAAATGCACCCTGACCAAACTTACTGCTAACAACACCTGCAAATAGAAACCCAATCCTTTTCTCCTAGGACATCATGACATTGCACACCTCGACTAAGAATTTCAAAAACCCCAAACTTATTTGCGCCTTTCCTTTTGGAGACTGCTCTTAAAACATATTCTCGCAGGCACTGCGCTTGTGACCTAGACAGGGAAATGGCAGGCAAGGAAGACAGCTTTTTGGAAAAAAATCGTTGCTGTCGGTGTACCAGCAAATGCTGGCTAGAAACGAGCACAGGCATGTTTTATTGCACAGGGTCAGAGAGTGGCGTGTACAGCATGGACAAGGCAGAAAATCACTTGCTCTGGCAGGGCATTAGGGCCTCCACCTAGAAACCTCCACAGGAGTCTTTGGAAAAATTCATCCACGTGCCGGAGAGTGCAGAAGTACTGCGGAGGTGTCCAGCGGAACTAGAAGGAGAAACCGAGGTCCCTTGGCCTTAGCCAGAGAGCAGATGGGAGCTCCTGAGCAGAACTAAGGGGGAGCGCTTTTCAAATAAAACCATCAGTGCAGACTCTTAGTTTTCCACGTCAGTCTCAGTAGAGGCCCTGAAAAATCTGGATGGAGTCAAAGAATTGGTACTAGAATAATATCTTGAATTCCCTCTGCTTTACTTGCATTTTTGAGCGACTGAACCCGAGTCATCTTTGAGAAATGCTAATCTGATTCTATGAGGCACCTTAATGTTTCAAGACGTGTTTTGGTTGTTGTCAAGAACAAAGAGAGGTGGGCCAAGCACAGCCTCCTGTGCTCAGGAGAGCCCCCTGCTCAGGAGAGCTTCCCCCTCTCAGCTCTGCTCATGTTTTCACATAATAAGAAATTGGTGGGTTTGCTTCAGGTTATTCTCTCTAGAAGCCAGAGTTAAGCAGATTGATCAATTTTTAAGCACCAAAGTTATGTTGGTCCTGTTCCGTTCTCTTAGCATCTCACCAAACTCGCTATTCTGAGAGAACTTCTGCCTTTACAGCTGCGTCCCAGTTCAGGCCTTTTAAAGGAAAGAAAGATATAATGAGTGCTCGCTTGCACGCCCTCTGCCCTGCTCAGCATCACGGCTTTCCTGACACACACTTTCTGTGTGCCTGCAGGGTAAGTTCTTGATACCTCAGATACCTGTTGTTATCTTGCACCCCTTTGGTCCCTGGGTGCTGGATGACATTTTCATCCTTGCCTTCAGCAATTTGACTTATTTTTCGCTTCCTGCATCTAAGGCACCTTCTTTTCTTTAAGGCGTTAAAGAATGTGCAGTTAAGTCACCTTGGTCCGTTATTGCACACAACCATGGGTGTGCTGGAAACACACGTAATGGGAATTTTTTTTCTCTTAGCCCTGGCATTGTTTCTTCAAGGAACCGCTCCTTCTCTTCCTTTACCTCCCAAGGGATTTTTGCCTGCCAGTGCTCGGAGCTTATTCAAGCCTGCCAGTTCTCTGCGGAAAAGAGGTGTCAGCAGTGGGTTCTGTTCTAATGCAAAAAATAAGAAGAACACCCGCTCCATGCTAGTGTCAGCTTCATTGAAAGGGAAGCCCTTTTCCTTACGTTGGATCTGTCAGCTAGTGTGTAGGCATAAAGCAGCACGCTGAGCGCTCTTCAGCGTGAAGAAGCTTTCCAATATAACTCTGAAAAGAGAAGAGATGAATCACTGAGTGTACTGAAGGTGACGATGTAACTCTTCTCCCTGTCCCAGGCTTAAAAGAGTGAAGCTAAATAAGAGAGAATGGCGACTCTTAAATCTTCAGCAGAATCCATCATTTCCTGCCTGACATTGCAAGAGACAGGTAAGGAATGCCCTGCCTCCCCTCTGCTCAGGCAATCACACCTTGGGAAAAAATGGAGTGTGAGAAGAGTCACACTCTTTGAGGTCAGTCCCTTTACATCCGAACAGGGAGGCTGACCTCTTGAGAGTGCTCTTCTCCAGCAAAGAAACTGTGCAGTCTGGTGTTGTTTGGGGAATGCTCCTCTCAAGGTAGTCCCAGGGAACTTGATGTGTGCTCAGTTGGCCTAAGGAAAAATACTGATGAGCTACACTTAGTGATTTAAGTATCAGTCGTTTTAGCATGGTAGTCACCTTTCTTACCCTGGCAGCAGCTAAAGGCTGCAATTGGGAGGGCATGGTTTATTGGATGCGGTCTTAGTTTGCACCAGCTGCTGAACAGCTGAAATCTGTGGAAAATATTGTTAAGAGAAGAAAGTTGTTAGCTGACAAATATAAGCTCTGGCCTGGAAATTCACAGTAGTGATTACTTGAATGGAAGAAGCCAGAAATAAGGATTAGTGACATAGACAGAGCAAGGGCAAAGTAATCCTGATTCCTTGCTTGCTTATTTACTATTACTGGTGAAATAAAGACAAATATAGCTAACACTAGACTTGAAGCACTGACTTTCCTGTAACAGTATCTTTTGGTGACGATATCAAGTGGCGTTTACTGTCTATGTTGCAGGAGCCACGTGCTTCCTGGGAGGAATCGGGGGAGCCCAGAGGGCTGGCCAGCAGCGCTGGGGTGTGGGGAGAGCCTGTGGGACTTTGTCCTGCAGCCTCCCAGGGAGGCACGAGGTGTTACCAAGTGAACCCTCTTGCCGCATGTGCCTGGAGACATCTGCCATGGCCAGCGCGACCTGAGGGGGCCACTGGGGCCCTGGGAAGACACTGTGCCGAGCAGAAGACAAGAGATGGGGGGATGGAGCGGGCGGTGGCGTTGCGGTAACCCCAGACGCCTGTGCTGGGGCTGCAGCGCTGCCGGGGTGAGCGCCTCGGGAAAGGATGGATGCTGTGGCATCCCCGAGCCATAGACTGTGACGTCACCAAACAATGATGTCACCGATTCCCCGAGCGATGGGTTCTCTCGTCACCGACGGATGGCCTGAGATGTCCCCCAACGACGGACTGTGATGTCACCTAGCGATGGATTGTGACCAGGCATCCCCTGCTGCTTATATTCGGGCGCCGGGCCACACCCAGCCGGTTCGTGCCCGCACTCCGGCTGAGCAGTTGGCGAGGTTTGGAGTGTTGAGCGAGGCCTTTGGTGCTGGTGTTGTGCTCGGGGAGTTGTTCTGTGCAGCTCTCAGTGCCCGACCCCAGAGCCGTCGGAGGACTCCCCCTGGCCCTGCCAGGTTCAGGCAGCCGGGGCACCCAGGAGGTGCGCTCGCAGCAGCACAGGTGAGCTGGGAGGGGGCACCTCACCCTGGGGGGCTGCCAGGGTTTCCTCCTTGAGGGACCTGGGCATGTCTTCCACCAGCCAACGGGCCAGCCAACGCTCGTGGCCTCTCCTCCTTTTCTAGCGTGACGCCCGCTGCTGCAGCGCCGGTGAGAGGGAGCGGCTCGTCATCGCCAGCTCCCCCCAGCCCACCGCAGAACATGGAGGCCATGGCCACGGAGCTGGAGGACCGCTGTCCCATCTGCCTGGGCAGCTGGGAGGAGCCCAGCTTCGTGATGCCATGCCTCCACCGCTTCTGCTACCCCTGCATCCTGCGGTGGGCTGAGACCAAGCCCGAGTGCCCCCTCTGCAAGAGGGGAATCCGCTCCATCTTGCACTCGGTGCGGGCGGACGATGACTACGTGGAGCACGTCGTCACACCACCCGTGACTCCACCAGTCGTCGTCCGCCAGGGGGGAGGAGCTCCCAGGCACCCAGCCGCCCACCACCTCCATCACCCTGGAGCACCCCAACGGTGGGCTGCAGAAGGGCTGCCCAGGCGTCCTGTGGGTGGCCTCTACACCCCAAACTGGATGAGCGGTTTGCGAAACAACTCCACGCTCATCCAGATCCTGCAGCCCCTGGTCCAACGGGAGCAGGAGATGATGTTTGCCACCCTCATGGGCACCCCGAACAACCGCGGGCTGGAGAGAGAGCTGCCGGGCCGGATGCTGGGGGTCTCCCGCCAAAACCTCACGGCAACACTGGCGCGACAGCGTGCACGTGTCGCCGTGCAAGGGCGCAGCAGAGAGGCCCACCGTCTGCTGGGACGGCGGGACGCCCGTGCTGCTGGGGGGCGGGAGGGCAGCCCTGTGGCCGTCCCAGGCCCTGCTGCCTCCCAGGGAGGGTCTCTCACCCCTGGCACAGCCCCCTCCGGCAGCCCTGCGAGACCCAGCACGGAGGAGCTGCCTGGCACCTCGTCCGCAGCCCGTGGTGGGGGTCCCGGCAGCCAGCCCTCTGCTCCCGTTGCTATCCCCGCAGAGCAAGAGGAGCCCCAGGAGGAGCCAGGGCAGGCTGTGCCTGGGCCCTCCGCTTCCAGCCGGGGCACTGAAGGCTCCCCTGAAGGGCCCCGGCGACCCCCAAAGAGGAGGACCGGCAGCTCCGACGCCTCTCCAGCCAACAAGAGGCCAGCACCGCGGCGGTGACCCAGCAGGGTGCCTTGGGGGATGGCCAGACCAGGACTGGGCCATCAGCTGGGGCCTGCACCAGCCATCAAGAGCTCCCAGCCCCCCAAATCCCAACATCCCAATAAAAGACAAGCATGAAAACTACAGAGCAAGTCTCAGTGTTTCTTTGCCAAGAGGGTGGTCAGAGGCTGCAACAGGCTTCCTAGAGAGCTGGTGGCTGCCCCATGCCTGTCAGTGCCTTACAAAGAGGTGTTTGGACAAGGCCCTGCATTCTTTGATGACTATAACCTGTTAGGGAGGGAGGGGATCCACCTATCCGGAAGAGGCAAGGCAATCTTTGGCAGCAGGCCGGCCAACTTGGTGAGACGGGCTTTAATCTGAAGGACTCGGGGGCTGGGGTCCAATGCTCGTGCCATTGCATCCAACTGGGGAATAAGCCAGCAAATAACCAGAAAGACAGGGAAGTACTGGAGAGAGTCCAGCGGAGGGCTGCAGAGATGATGAAGGGACTGGAGCATCTCTCCTGTGAGGAAAGGGTGAGAGAGCTGGGTGTGTTTAGCCTGGAGAAGAGAAGACCGAGAGGGGATCTTACGAATGCTTATAAATACCTAATGGGTGGATGTCAAGACCATGGGCCAGACTCTTTTCAGTGGTGCCCAGCAACAGGACAAGGGGCAATGGGCACAAACTGGGACACAGGAAGTTGCATCTCAATATGAGAAAAAGCCTTTTCTCTGTGAGGGTGACAGAGCACTGGACCAGGCTGCCCAGAGAGGTTGTGGTGTCTCCTTCTCTGGACATACTCAAAACCCGCCTGGACGAGATCCTGTGCAACTTGCTCCAGGTGATCCTGCTCTAGCAGGGGGGTTGGACCAGATGACCTCCAGAGGTCCCTTCCAACCCCCACCATTCTGTGATGCTGTGATTTTGCGACTCTGTGATTCTGTGATTCTGTGTAATGGGCTTTAACTTCTGGTCAGCCGGGGACTGATCAGTCACCTTCTACACTTTTTCTTTTGAGAGCTCTAGAATCTAATGTCCTAGTTCCATCAGGATTGCTTCTACGCCAGAAAGAATATATTCTGCTGAATTTGGGCCACCATCTGCTGGGTAACTGAGAAGTCAAAATATGCCCCAAATCAGTTGTGAATCAAGTGAAGGGTGGAAAGGAAATGCGGGGTGATTCTTTCTTTAACTGCTGGATTCTCTTCAGCCACATGCGGGTTTCAAGCATTGCTAATCCAATCTCCTATTCCTATTATCGGGAAGCAGTGATGGTAAAAACCATGCTGTATTATTTTATATGATGCATTTTTCAAACAGAGCAACAGTTTCCTTGTAGAAGTTTGCTGAACTGATTGCATGAGTGCTATTTCCTACACATACTTGTACTCACAAAACATCATAACTTTTAAATCAAATTTTTTTCTTCTTGAATGTAATTATAAAATGAAAAAACGCATAATTTAACTTTTCCCCCAGAAAATTCCCTGTGCTTGTAGAATGTTTATTTGTTTGTTTGTCGTTCCCTCACCATCACCACCACCCCCCCCCTTAAAATTCTAGATAGTCTGGACAGGACACTTTATATAAATTGGTTGCTATTTCTGCCAAAGACACAATTCTTTTGGAAAACCTTCTGCCATCAAGAGCTAGCTACTCTTTGCACAACTCATTCCAGCTACATATGGCCGGAAATCAGCAGGTAAAAGATAATGTTACTCTAATGGAATGTTTAGCAAATAATTCAGAAAGCAAGCCGAGAAGCAGCTTCTGTCAAAGGCTTTTCTAACGAAGGGTATAAAATAAAACAAAACGGTGTCATAGTAACTTGGTCCCGAAGATGCCTCATGATGGTTTGAATTATAATGAAATGCCGCCAGAAGCCATCAGGCTGTACCCACAGTATTGTTTCACAAGGTGGCACAATTGCTCTTCGTATTACGCACGTCCGTTTTTCCTCGGCCACCAGAGAAGTGGTTCACATCCCCGTGCAGCTGTGAAAGAGCCTGCTTGTCTGCAGTCACAGAAGGCATAAGCAAGGTAGGTAGCCTTTGTGCCCAGCCCAAGGCTTGTTGAAATCGAGCGGCTTTCCAGCCTCTTCGATGGGAATTTAGTAGTTTATCCACAGCGGGTTTATAATTGCTTGTAATTTTCTACGTTATTTTTACAGACGTAATTTTCTCAAGGACAGCTTACCCTGGGTGCACTGCCCTCCCTTTCTGTCTTTGTTTTGAATTTGACAATTTTGCCATACCATCATGCGGCAGATGGGACACACTTTCTGGTGTGATATGTTACTACCTGAACCCACTTGGACTGATTTGGGTAGCAGTCTTGTCTGCAGGACTTCACAATCCTACACAGGTTGAGTAGCTCTTTTCGTAAAATTTTGGCCACCACTCTGAAAGGTGATCTTGAAAAAGCAAGACGTACTTCCGTTCATCAGGCATTGCAATTGCAATTTCAAATGGCAACTGCGCCTAGAAAACCAGAGAGGTGATTCTAGTGAGAAATAAGGGAATGCCACGAACAAGGAATATTTGCCCAACTCTCCTTAGCTTCAGTGCTGAAAAAAAATTCCTCAGCTGATCAATGGCAGGTCCTTTGAACACATCCCTTTGAAACAGGCATCTCGGCACAAACATGGCTTGTCATTCATTACTTCTGTGGAAATCTTTCTCTTCGCCAAAAGGTTACCATGGAGCTAACAGAATAATCCAATTAATATCAGTTTTCAGGTGAGGAACTCACCTCCCCCTGTTTGGCACAGAATTGTTAAGTCACACGATTTTCTGATGCCACCAGTGCACGTGAAGGGATGTAGCCATCTCTCAGCAAGCATCATCCGGTGCTGATCTGACAAAGCAGAAAACATACTCTTCATCATATTGGGTGCCTAGATTATGCATTGTATAGCAAATGTTTTGGAAGGGGAGGAGGAAAGAGGAATCTAGAGTTACAGCTCTTCCATTTTCCAATCCCCTCTGAAAGCTCTCCTGCCAGGCTTTCTAATCCCGTGCGTGATTAGCTACAGCAGACAAGATATTAAACTTCTCCAGAGAAAGAAGCTCATAATGCTTATCTCTCGTCCGGCTTTTCAGAAATCTTAGTATGATTACTAATAAACTCAGCTAGTAATCAGAACTAGAAGCTGAATTGACACATCCGTAATCCTACCAAGTTCAATGAGACTGCTTCTAAGTTGCCCCGGTTTTGGCTGGGATGGAGTTAATTTTCTTCCTAGCAGTTAATTCTAAAACACAGCACTACGCTGTGTTTTAGAATTAGGATGAGTTGATAACACACTGATATTTTGGTTGTTGCTAGGCAATGTTTACACTAAGTCAAGGACTTTTCAGCTTCTCAGCAAGGAGGCTGGTGGTGCACAAGAAGCTGGGAGAGGACACAGCTGACCCAAACTGGCCAAAGAGATATGCCATACCATATGACACCATGCTCAGTATATAACTTGGGGGAAGCTGGCTGGGGCTTTAGATGGTGACTCAGGAACTAGCTGGGCATCACTAGTCTGCAGATGCTGAGCAATTGTGCTGTGCGTCACTTGTTTATTATGTTATCTTTATTATTCTTATTCTCTTCCTTTTCTGTCATATAAAACTGTCTTTATCTCTACCTATGAGTTTTACTTTTTTTTTTCTTTTTCTGAGGCTCTTCCCCATCCCACTGGGATCAGAGGGGGAGTGAGTGAATGGTTGTGTGGTTGTTTTAGCTGGCTGCCACGTTAAACCATGACAAAAGTAAATACAAAACACATACTGCAGAAGTGTGTTGTCATTAGAATTCTTGATATTTTGCTTTAATGTTTCAGTACAATTCTTTATATTCTTAATCCAAACTTTGGAAATTAATCTCTAAGAGCAGGAGGGAAACATGACATAATATACAAATTAAAACTTTGTTTTACTAGATTTATATAACAATAGAACAATATTGCTGTAACGTTTAACGCAAAGGGTGAGACTTTTTTCATCCTGACATTTCAAGTTGCATACTAGAAGGACATTCCATTAGGTGACTTTGATGTTAAACCTGAGGAAAAGTGATATTTGAGTAAAATTCCTAGCAAATTTGGAAAAAAAGTTTGCTATAAACTTGTTAATATCCTCTTCAATTCTTAAAAAAGGTCTACATAAAACAAAACATTGTAGGAAACTCACCAGACCAACACGCCTAGGATCAGAAGAAAGCTTATACAAAAGACTGCTGGGCTCACCGCTCTCTCCTTCTAATTTTTCCTTTTAAGATGTTGCATGCTTCAGTGACACTACATGGAAAAGGGCGTGTGCATGTTTTTATTGTCACTTTTGTTTTGGCTGACTTATAGTGGAAGATAACTATCCAGTTCTTCCTCTGGGAGCAATAGCTGCTCACCTCTCTAGGCTTCCTGATGTTGCTTTTCTAGGGTTTTCTTCTAAGTGTTTTGGGTTTGTTTTTAATTTAGTTTAGATTTTTATTTAGTCTGTGAGATTTTTCTTTTAAAATGGCTTGAACAACCTGCAGAGGTTTTGGCATCCACTTCTCAAGCAGTACCCTCTGCCTTCACAAAACAACACAACAAAGTATATGCCATGCAGCTTCCTCGCATGCGTTGCTTCAGCCTGCAGATTAGCCAGTAAGGTATTTTTGTACAGAGGATACAGCTATTGCTATTAGAAATTAATCTGGTATTTTACCCTCTTTTGTTTCTTTTGTCTCCCAGAAAAAAAAAAAAAAAAAAAAAAAGAGAAAAGAAAAAGATGACTTCTTGTGGCCAGGTTGATAACATGGTGGTGTTACCTTTGGTATTACAGCAATTAGTAAAAGCTATTTCAACAAGAACTTTTTCTGCCTTATGAACATATTTTAAAATTGTGGAAGAAAGCACTACACACGTTCTTTTCCTACTGTAGATACTGTAGGGAAGTTATGTTAAGCAAGAAAGGCTTTTACTTTCAATCTTAATCTTTCTGCATACTGTCGGTGCCCAGAGTACATTGAGAACCAAATGTTTCTGCTGAGGTCTTTAAAAGAGAGATTTTCTGTCATGCTCTTTACAATTGCAGCTACCTCTTTTCCGGCATTGATGTACATGGCTTTCTGTCTTTCCTAATCACATAGGGAGATGCAGCACATTGCTGACTTTCTTTCAAAGGGCAGAAATCACTCGGCTTAATCCTTATGTCTGCCGCTAGAATTGTAGGCAATAAGGTGTGACCAAAATGTTAATTCAGGAAACAACACTGCATTCTCTAGTATCAGAAATGTGCAAGAACCTCTAAGAAACAGACTCCTTCCGCCAACAGTTCCCCTGGGGTGAACAGGTCCTCAATTGCCCTGAAACATTCTCCAGATTCCCCTGCTTACGATTCTTTCAGGAACATTATCCCAAAACACCCAGGTAAGGTCAAAGCACGCTTCTTGGGATGACAGTTGCAGACCGTGCTTCAGATTTGGAAACCTCCAGGTTTTGCAGCATTTTGGAAGAGTCTTTTTCCCTGCAGCCTCTACCAGTGCCTGCATACTGTGGCTCCAGAGAGTGCTTCCCTGCTTCCAGGTGAGAGAGTCTCTGTCAGCACAAGAGTTGCCCATGCACCATACAGTCTCATCCTGTGGCTTCAAAGGAGAGGATGCCATGCCTGTGGACTGGAAGGATGCCACAGTGCTCTCCAGCCACGTGCCTGATCTGATGTCAGGATCAAAGCCTGTGCGGTGAGCTACAAAACATATCTGCGTTACAGGTTAGACGGCATGAGGGTGCAATGGACCTGCGATGCTGGGAAAGATGCACCCTTCCTAACTTATCTGAGTATTGCCTATGGAGATCAGCCCCTCTGGGGAGAAATCATACACAATCTCCCAAACCTGCTGAAACCACTTGAGACTCTGCCTTCCGTATGAGTCCACAGCTGTTGCAGTACCTGAGGAGGCAGAGAGTAAATACTGCTGTTCTCTACACAGGACCATTTACTATATCCCACATTGTGTTGGGTTTGCGTGGCAAGGTTTTGGTAGTGGGGGAGCTACAGGGGTGGCTTCTGTGAGACGTTGCTAGAAGCTTCCCCTGTGTCTGACAGAGCCGATGCCAGCCGGCTCCAAGACAGACCCACTGCTGGCCAAGGCCGAGCCCATCAGCGCCTCTGTGGTAACATATTTAAGAAGGGAAGAAACAAGTTAGAGAGAGCTTTTGCAGGCAGAGAGAGGAGTGAGAAGATGTAAGAAACTCTGCAGACACCAAGGTCAGTGCAGAAGGAGGGGCAGGAGGTGCTCCAGGTGCTGGAGCAGAGATTCCCCTGCAGCCTGTGGTGAAGACCATGGTGAAGCAGGCTGTCCCCCTGCAGCCCATGGAGGAAGGATGAGGGGGTGTAGAGATTCCACCAGCAGCCCGTGGAGGACCCCATGCCGGAGCATCTGGAGGCACCTGAAGGAGGCTGTGGCCCATGGGAAGCCCATGCTGGAGCAAGCTCCTGGCAGGGACCTGTGGCCCCATGGAGAGAGGAGCCCAGGCTGGAGCAGGTTTGCTGGCAGGACTTGTGACCCTGTGGGGGACCCGTGCTGGAGCAGTCTGGTCCTGAAGGTCTGCACCCCATGGGAGAGACCCACGCTGGAGCAGTTCATGAAGGACGGTAGCCCGTGTGAAAGACTCCACGCTGGAGCAGGGGGACGATGAGAGGAGTCCTCCCCCTGAGGATGAAGAAGCAGCAGAGACAACGTGTGATGAACTGACCGTAACCCCCATTCCCCGTCCCCCTGTGTTGCTGAGGGGGGAGGAGGTTGAAGCCGGGAGTGAAGTTGAGCCTGGGAAGATGGAAGGGGTGAGGGGAGGTGTTTTAAGATTTGGTTTTATTTCTCGTTCCTCTACTCTGTTTTGCTTAGTAATAAATAAGATGAATTTTCTCTTTAAGTTCAGTCTGTTTTGCTCGTGATGATAATTAGTGAGTGATCTCTCCCTGTCCTTATCTTGACCCACAAGCTTTTTGTTATACTTTTTCTCCCCTGTCTAGCGAAGGAGGGCAGTGATAGAGCGGCTCTGGTGGGCACCTGGCACCCTGCCAGGGTCAACCCACCACACACATATAGGTGGGAGCATGTATGGATTCATAAGAGAGTGTGATTTAGTCTCATTTATTTATATTCTAAGATGAGAGAGAATACTACTACAAAATACAGAAAAAATCAACAGCTTGAAAGGGGAGCAAAATAAAACAGGTTAAATACAATTTACATATAAATTGCCAATGTAAAGTTGTGTCACAATAATTCTTCATAAATAAACGTTGCAAAGGTGAAATCTGAAAGGGTTTTCATAAGCATGGATTTCACAGCCTCGCCTATCACACATATTATTTCAATTTGGCTTTAATCCAAAAATAAATTACAGGACTACGGAGTTCACGTTTATCTTTCATTAAATTGCAGATTGAATATGTTCACTTCACAAGTAAAAGATGAGGTTGGTAACAGCTGATGTTGCAAACTCATCTTGAATCTAAAATTCAGGCTACTGCTGGATTTTCAGAACTGCACATAATTCTGTAAGATATAAAGGATTTGCTTTCAGTAATGCCCGTTGCACTTCACTGATCTCAGTCTGGAGCAGGACTGAGTACATGGAGCTTCAGAAATGGCTCTGTGGACAGTAGGGAAGGAGCAAGGTCCTGCAGTCAAATTCCTGCTCCAGTAGCTGTCATTGCTCTGCAAGGAAACAGTGGCAAGACCATGAGTGTGTGAATGTGACTGAATATACAGAAGGAGCTGATCTCTCTTGAAAGAAATGGCAACATTTATGCAAGATCTGGCTAGGTGCAGTGCCCAGGAAAATCAACAGAAAAGGCTTTAATCAAATGCCCTCAGATGGCTGTGAGGCTTAATGGCTTGGAGCAACAATTACTTTCCAAAATCAAACTGTATGTAGAAATGCAAACGGCTATAGTATCAGATGTTGCGATCATGCAGGCACCACATAACAATACCAAGTTTGGCATAAACACCCTCGGGTTTTAGAACACAAGAATAAAAATAAAGACCATTAAACTATTTCTTAGTTAATATACCATTAATGCATATGATTACCCAGATGTACCAATGAATAAATATATGCTGATGAAAATGTTAAAGGACAGTTGGCAGTTGCAACTACTGCTCTGTAAGTGATGTGTATATGCCTCTACAGTAATACTGAATGCCCCAGGGGAATTTCAGGCTTAATGTTTTCAAAAGTTTCCTCTGCAAGACAATTGAAATGTCTTTGTCTTTTGCAGATGGTCACGCTAGCTCTGACATGAGCCATTTTTGTGGGGTTGGGCACATAACGGTCTACCACTTAAAGCCCAATGCTATAAATTTTCTGTGAGCTCACACAACTAAAAGGGAACTATTCCCTGCTTCCTGGTGATATTTTAAAGAACAAAAATGAAAAAGCAGTGAAAAAAGTTTTGTTTTGGCTTCAAAGACTGAGACCCTACCGCAAAATTACGAGACCTGTCTGATTAGTGATACAAAGAGCGCCAGTCCTTTCAATAAGGAATATGTCAGACTTGAGTTCTTCCTCTCTTGCATCAAGCAGATCCATTTGTCACCATTTTTTAAGGCTTTTTTGTTTTCTTTTGAAAATGGCATTCATCACCATCACTCCTTCTTAACTTCCTAACAGAGCTCGAATGGATTGCAGTGGCTGCAACAACATAATTGAAGCCATCCCTAAGGCTGCTTTTTGAGTTCACACAATATGTGTCCAAGATCCTCTTAAAAAGAACACAAAATAGATATCTGAAATTGTTTTCCATCTCTGATATTCTCTGAACCAGTTCTTCATACCTCAAAATCTAAACAAAAAACCTAATTCTACATTAAAGTTGGTTTTGGTCTTCCTTGGGGGAACCACACTTCATATGACTTCCAATCCCACACACATACAAACAAAACTCAGACAGAAAGCTGAGACACTCATCATGCCAACAATCCCTAGTAAATGGCTTCTTAGCTGGCATGGCACTAAGTTGCTTTATCGACAAATACCATAACAGCTACTTGATCTTTGATGTGAGCGCCTAAATTAATGCATATCTTTAATCTTACTATTCCATAAAGCTCTCTGATGGCTCATGGATAACTTGTTGACCTGGCGGTGCTGGTTGACAAGAGGCTGAACACGAGCCAGCAGTGTGCCCAGGTGGCCAAGAAGGCCAACAGCATCCTGGCTTGGATCAGGAATAGCATGGCCAGCAGGAGTAGGGCAGTGATTGTGCCCCTGTACTCAGCTCTGGTGAGGCCGCACCTTGAGTGCTGTGTTCAGTTTTGGGTCCCTCAGTACAAGAAGGACATTGAGGTGCTGGAGCATGTCCAGAGAAGGGCAACAAAGCTGGTGAAGGGTCTAGAGCACGAGTCTTATGAGGAGCAGCTGAGGGAACTGGGGTTGTTTAGCCTGGAGAAGAGGACGCTGAGGGGAGACATTATTTCTCTGTACAATTACCTCAAAGGAGGTTGTAGTGAGGTGGGTGTTGGTCTCTTCTCCCAAGTAACTAGCAAAAGGACAAGAGGAAATGGTCTCAAGTTGCATCAGGGGAGGTTTAGATTAGATATTCGGAAACATTTCTTCACTCAAAGAGTGGTCAGGCATTGGAACGGGCTGCCCAGAGAGGTGGTGGAGTCACCGTCCCTGGAGGTGTTCAAAAAAACATGTAAATGTGGCACTTCAGGACATGTTTTAGTAGGCATGGTGGTGTAGGGTCAACGGCTGAACTTGATGATCTTAGAGGCCTTTTCCAACCTTAAGATTCTATGATTCTATGAAGTAAAAGTACTGATTTACATTTAGAAGCACAGGTTCAAAATCATTAATATGGTATTAAGCTTGTCATGCTTACCATGATTATGGAAAGGATGTGTTTGAAATTGTGTCCATTTTACACTTCTTTTTAATATCAAAGTTAATTTTATTAAGCCTAAACACATTGAAACATAACTCAAAATATAGTTTCCCCTTGGAATGAATCTTTACACTTGAAGGGGCTACAGTGAAGAGAGACATTATGAAATTCACTGTTTGTGACTCACATATTTACACAGAACCACAGAATGGTGGGGCTTGGAAGGGACCTCTAGAGATCATCTAGTCCAATCCCCCTGCTAAAGCAGAATCACCTGGAGCAGGTTACACAGGATAGCACCCAGGCGGGTTTTGAATCTCACCAGAGAAGGAGACTCCACAACCTCTCTGGGCAGCCTGGACCAGTGCTCAGTCATCCTAACAGTAAAGAAGTTTTTTTCATGTTCAGATTGATCTCGTCCAGGCGGGTTTTGAGTATGTCCAGAGAAGGAGACACCACAACCTCTCTGGGCAGCCTGGTCCAGTGCTCTGTCACCCTCACAGAGAAAAGGCTTTTTCTCATATTGAGATGCAACTTCCTGTGTCCCAGTTTGTGCCCATTGCCCCTTGTCCTGTTGCTGGGCACCACTGAAAAGAGTCTGGCCCATGGTCTTGACATCCACCCATTAGGTATTTATAAGCATTCGTAAGATGCCCTCTCGGTCTTCTCTTCTCCAGGCTAAACACACCCAGCTCTCTCAGCCTTTCCTCACAGGAGAGATGCTCCAGTCCCGTCATCATCTCTGCAGCCCTCCTCTGGACTCTCTCCAGTACTTCCCTGTCTTTCTGGAACTGGGGAGCCCAGAACTGGACACAGAACTCCAGATCTGGCCTCACCAGGGCAGGGCAGAGCAGATGGGGAGGATAAACTCCCTCGACCTGCTGGCCACGCTCTTCTTAATACACCCCAGGATACCACTGGCCTTCTTGGCCACAAGGGCACATTGCTGGCTCATGGAGAACCTGTTTTCCACCAGGACTCCCAGGTCCTTCTCTTCAGAGCTGCTTCCCGGCAGGTCAGCCCCTAACCTGTACTGGTGCTTGGGGTTGTTCTTCCCTAGGAGCAGGTGCCTACACTTGCCCTCGATGAATTTCATTTGGTTCCTCTCCGCCCAGCTCTCCAGCCTCTCCAGGTCTCGCTGAATGGCTGCGCAGCCTTCTGGTGGATCGGCCACTCCTCCCAGCTTGGTATCGTCAGCAAACTTGCTGAGGGTGCACTCTGTCCCCTCGTCCAGGTCATTGATGAATATGTTGAACGAGACCAGACCCAGTACTGACCCCTGCGGCACACCGCCAGCTACAGGCCTCCAACTAGACTCTGTGCTGCTTCGCACAACCCTCTGGGCTCTGCCATTCAGCCACTTCTCTACCCACCTCACCGTCCACTCATCCAACCCACACTTCCTAAGCTTACCTATGAGGATGTTATGAGAGATGGTGTCAAAAGCCTTGCTGAAGTCGAGGTAGACAACATCTACTGCTGTCTCCTCATCCACCCAGCCAGTCATGCCATCATAGAAGGCTATCAGATTGGTCAGGCATGATTTCCCCTTGGTGAATCCATGCTGACCACCCCCGGTAACCACCTTTTCCTCCACATGCTTAGAGATGATCCCCAGAATGGGCTGTTCCATCACCTTCCCGGGGATGGAGGTGAGGCTGACTGGCCTGTAGTTTCCCAGGTCTTCCTTCTTGCCCTTTTTGAAGGCCGGAGTGACGTTGGCTTTCCTCCAGTCCTCAGGCACCTCTCCTTTTGTTTTACAGCTGACTTATTGCATGTTGTAGCAACTGGTTACTAATGCACAAAATAAATGCTGCTGTTCTAACTGACCTATTTGTTTATTTAGGATATCTGTTTCTGAGTGAAATAAAACTGGAACAGAAATCAGTTCAGTGAGATCCTTTGTGATGGTGGAATTAACTTGGTTTTTCTTCCCTGCTCAGCTCTAATCTGCTCCAGGGCGATGTCTGTGTCAGATGATCAACCTCTGCTGTTAAAGTGTTCCTTCTGGAGATGACTGACACAAGACATGGGACTAGCAGGATAAGAGACCGTGCCCAAAGATACAGTTTCACAACTTACCCTGAGCCTCACTTAAAGTGGAGCTAGCTTTAGTCAATGCTTTTCACCTATGGCTGCTGTGAAGAGATTGCAAACAGTGTTATGTCTATCTTGGTTTAGATGCCCTTTACACAATAGGTACAACCTGTAAAGTGCAGCTCAAGTGTCAGCATCATATTCAGGCATTTCAGCAAGCTAGTTGAGTGAAAACATCCAATAAAGCACTCAAGTTTTATCACCCTTTATTTTTTGTCTAGTGTTGAATTTGAAACCTAGTAGGAATTCCTAGCAATCTATCACTGATGGCTTTGGACTTCCACCTGAGAAGAAAAAGTAGTAAGACCCAGCTCTGTTCCTCTCTGAGACTGCAGACGTGTTGACCACTCCTTCAGTTCAGGGCTTTGTGCCCGGTGAAGACAAAGTGACTGGGTTCAGTATGGCCAGAATGACTCTGAAAAAAGTAAAGTGAGAGTGAGAAGTGGATACCCACCCGTTTGAACTCTGGCTTCTGCTGGCATCATTGTGTAAGAAAGATTGCCCACTTCTTCTGGAGCTAAAGCCCCATTGTTTTCACTTAAAAGTATTGCCAATGACAATCATAGCCCTATGTTTCTGCTGTTTCTTCATCAAAGGACATGTGTGTAAAATTTGATTAGAGGCTGTAAAACGACTATGGTGAAATGGGAGATTGTGTTTTCCACCTTTTTCACAAGAGAAGAACTAAAAATGTTAAGAGACTCCCCTGAGATTATAATTAGAAACACATGGTACAGTGGACAGAAGGCAGGATTTCTAATTTCCAATCCAATTTTTGCTACAAGATTACTTTTCAAGTTTTTTAAGAAATTGCCAGGCCCTCGCCTCTCCCATTCCCTCCAAACACATTCAGTGTGACATTGGAGTAATAGTCTTATCAAATGCATTCGAACACATAACAAGCCATGTAGACATGAAGTGACTAAGCCCAGCTTAACAAGTGATTATATCAAATACTTCTTTTAATTGGAAAGGCATTCTGAGTGTCGCTCCTTTACTGAACACAGGTCTGGGACTTATTATTAACCACTAGATGCCACTGTTGTTCCTATAGAAGCAGCCCAGCCTGTGTTTTGGTCTGTCCGTAAAAACCCAGAACACATTTCCCCACGGTGCATTGAAATACTGGTATAGCATTGAACTAAAAAATATAAATGCAGGTACACACGTGTGCTATTTCTGCTCCAAATATCCTTATACTCTATTCCCTTATAAACTGTCTTGATAACACATAATGCCTTAAGGTCCATTTTCATCTTTGAGGTGTGTAAAAGGTTTATGGTCACCTCTCATGGGCCCACCTGCTATTTTTGTGACAAAAATAAGCACTGTCAGACCTAAGGAGCTGGCACAGCTGATACTGACCGGAGTCACTTCAGTGTATGCATAAGTGATGGAAGTGGCGCAGCGTCAGACATTGCACCTGTGTGACCCCTTAGCAGCAAGTTGTCTGAAATTTTAGGACACTGTGATGGTGAGGTTGTGTAGGTGTAAAGGAGCCCTTACTGCTGGAAGTCATACTGTGCAGGACTTGCTGGGACCCAGCACCCCCCAACTGTTTGTGGGAGTGGAGGGGAAGGACTGTGGGACAGCATTTTTTAAATGGAAGACTCATATGGAAATCTGAGACAATCCTAATCCTGGTAATCCCTCATGCCATGGTGAAGCCTTCTGAGCCTTCCCCCTTCACTTGTTGCCTGTTAGTAGCTCCGTGAAGGCAGACCCAGAATCTGCCACCCTGTTGCTCCCAGAACATTTATGTGCCCGGACACATTGATCGGGCTGTTGTTTTTAGTGGTGACAGCGGAGTGAATAACTGGTACTCAGTGCCTTGCTGCTCGGCATTATAAATCCTGCAGCTTGTGTGATGTACAGAGGAAATTAATGATGGGCTGCTTTGGAAAGGATGCTCAGCCCTGGGGAAGCCAGAGGGTATGTTTCCTGAGCATGATGCTTGCACATCTCAGAAACACAAAGAGCCCACAGCCTGCTCACTGCATGTGGTGAAGGCACAAGGAAAAACTGAAATTTACTTCAGTGAGTGATCTTTCATAGCTAAAGACTATGCAGAGTAGGAGGCCTTTTTCTTCGTTAGGTGGGCAAAGTAATTTCTGTCTTTTTGGAAAAAGGTTTGAAATTTTTTCTCTCACAACTATTCCATTACTTCTGCTAGCATCACACCGTACCAGCTTCCATACTCCTCCTCTTGCCTTGACATATGTGCCTGACAACTGATAAAGTCATGTGAAGTGACAGAAAATCCCGTAGACTTAGCTACAAAAATGGGTGGTTTTGCTGACAAATGATTAAACATTTGCTACTGCATCTTCAGTAGCTTTGGTGTATTTCAGTGAAATGACAAATGGATGTGATGAACAATTTATGACTCTTGCTGGAGATGAGCATCTTGCACAATGAAATTAGGGATGCATATAAATATGGAGGAGGCAAGGGAGACCTTAAACTTCAGAATTAAAGCTATCTCTGCAGGCACAGTGGCCTGAACGTTTAATTCCAGGTGTCAGTCATCCTGGGCTGTGGACGGTGCAGTCACCCCGAGGCTGGAGGATGAAGAGGCTCTGCTCCAGCACCTTGGAGCTGGTGATAACAACATACGCAGGCTGTGGGAATCCACACCACAGGAACAGACATGGTCAGGGAGGGCTACAGTTCTTGGCTGGAAAGTTATGAAGCGTTTGAAGTGAAGAGGCCGGGGAGCAGGGGCAGAGGAGACGGCTTCCCTCCTCCTGAAACTACAGCCCTCAGCTGTCTTTCCATGACCACCCTTGGGATGAGAAACCGGGGCAGGACGGTCCCACCCGCCGTCCCGTGGCCGCCCTCGGGTGATGTGAAGCTGCGGCCGCAGATGAGCCGCCGGCCTCTCCCGATGCGGAGGCGGGAGCGGGGCGCACCGGGGCGCACCCGGGGCCAAGAGGCGCGGCCGGGCGGGCGGCCCTGGTCCCGGGACTGGAAGGGGGCGCCGGAGGGTGGCGGGGCCGCGGCGCGGGGGAGCTGCGAGCGGCACCTAAAAAAATCGTTTCCTTCCGGAGCGGCGGCGGCGGCGGCGGCGGCCACTTCCCCGGAGCGGCTCGGGCACGGCCGGCGGCGCCCTCCGGGGTGAGGCGCTCGGCAGCCGCGGAGGAAGCTGGCTGAATGGCGGAGCGCGGAGCGGGGGCCGCGGCCGCCGTGTGGAGGAGGCTGAGCTGGTGGGAGGGGCGGGGAGGGACCAGCCGCCGCCGGAGGTGACAGGGAGCGCGGAGCGGGGGGCCGCCGCCGCCCTCACGCCCGGAGAAGTTTGACTCGGGAGCAGCGCAGCCGCCCGGGCCGGCGCGGCGGGGCAGGGAGCCGCGGCGGGAGTCGCCGCACCCGGGGCCGCAGCGGGACGGGGGTCGCCTCCAGCGGGAGGCGGCGGGGGGAAGCCGGCGGCGGCAGCGGCGCTCCGGGAGCCGCCCCGCCCGCGCCATGGCAGCCCGGTCCCGGAGACCCTGGCTGAGCGTGGGGCTGGGGCTGGGGCTGGGGCTGGTGCTGGGTTTCACCGCCGCCTCCTGGCTCATCGCCCCGAAAGTGGCCGAGCTGAGCGAAAAGAAGAGGCGCGGCTCCAGCCTCTGCTCCTACTACGGCCGCTCGGCGGGGCCGGGGGCGGCGGGGGCGCGGCGGTGCCGGGCGGGCAGCAGGCGCCGCCGGAGGCAGCGGCGGCGGTGCTGGGCGGCACGAGTTTCAGGAGCAGCCCCTGGGAGCTGCCGCCGCCGCCGGCGGAGGGCATGGTGTCCAGCCCCGCCGCCGGCGGGGAAGGGGAGGAGGAGGAGGAGGAAGGCGGCGAGAAGCGGAGCGGCCGGCCCGGCGGCAGCCACAACGGGAGCGGGGACTGGGGGGGCGCCCCGGGCTACGCCAAGCCCCGCAACTTCCTCTACGTGGGGGTGATGACGGCCCAGAAGTACCTGGGCAGCCGGGCGGTGGCGGCGCAGCGGACGTGGGCGCCCTCGGTGCCGGGCCGCGTTGAGTTCTTCTCCAGCCAGGGCTCCGCCGCGCCCCCCGGGCTGCCCCGGCTGCCCGTCGTCGCCCTGCCCGGCGTGGACGACTCCTGCCCGCCGCAGAAGAAGTCTTTCATGATGATCAAGTACATGCACGACCGCTACCTGGACAAGTACGAATGGTTCATGCGGGCGGACGACGACGTCTACATTAAAGGTGGCCGGGGCGCGCCCCGCCGCCGGGAGGGAGGGAGCGGAGCGATGGCCTGGCGGCCCGGCGGGGTCCCGCGGGGGGTGGGGAGAGTCGGTTCCCGCCCGGTGGCGGAGCGCAAGGGGTACCTCGGCCCACCCACCGCCCCGGCGGAGTTTGCTTCCAGCCACCGTGTGCGGGCCGTGGGGTGCTGTCCCGGCGCTGAGGTGCCGGTGGGAACCTTGAGGTGCCCCCGCGGGGCCGGGCCGGGCCGGGCCGTCCTTGGGGAGGCCGCGGTGCCGGGGCGCGTTGGAGGGCTGAGGCGGGGGGTTGGACCGCGGCGGGCGCGGTGAGCGGTCCTGGCGTGGGATCTCGGTGCTGCGGCCCCCGCGCTTGCTGCGGCGCGGCTCTCCGGGCGAGGCTCTGCCGTGGGCCGGCGGACAGGGGCCGTGGGCGGGCAGCGGAGCGGCGGGGTGGTGCCGGCGCCGCGTCCCGCCGCGCTCGGCTGCGCAGCCCAAGGGTGGCAGTCCCGCCTCGTCCCGCCGCCCGTGGGCAGGCGGCGGGCGGGAGCGGCGAAGAGCTCTGCCGACTGCGTCCTGCTCCGGCCGGGCAGCCCCCGCCGCGGTTGCGGCTCAGCCCGAAGGCTTCGACTCGGTACTGCTCGGAAGTGATGTTTTGAGCAGTAACAAAAGTTCTGCGTTGGCTCGCTGACACTTGGGCTGAGCAAACGCCGCCGCCGAAGGCTGCTTGTAAAGCTGCTGTTCTTTGCAGCGTGTGTCTCTGAAAAGCACTGGCCCTATTTCACGAGGTTTACAGCACCATTAAAAAAAGATGTTCTGCAACCCGCTTGCTTTTGGTCTGCGCTTGTGTGCTGCTGCTACTCGTGCAGTGTCCTGCTCTTAGGAAAGAAAGAAGAAACTGAACTTGTAAGCCTAGGTTGTGAGCGTGGTTGCTTGCAGTATTGAAAACACTGTGAAAAGTTAACTGGAGTAACTGTATGCTTCCCTGTTTGTCACTTGCTTTTGTTTGAGTGGTTTAATGGGCTGCTTGTTTGTCAGCTGTCATTCATCTGTGAAATACTCGCGCACTTACGCGTGTATCTGTGTGTATATATATTGGGTTGCAGATGTAGAAGTTGTCACTTTGGGCTCATTGCAGAGTTGCAATGAACCTGTCTTTAACTAGTTCCAAGGTTCTGAGTTAAACCTATCCAGAAACTTTTGATGTCAAGTAAATTTGAAATCAGAGTTTCTGAAAAGAACTAGGTGAGGGGTTTGAAGGAAAAGTCTGTAGACATTGCAGCACTGGAAATAGTTTGGAAGGAGCCTGAGTTTTACCTTGTTCCCACAATTACTCCGCAATTAAACATATTTACCTTGGTTAATCGAGATTTGCTTTGGTCTTTTCAAAAATTAATCCTATTAAAATAAGACCCGGCATTTCCCTTTCCCTTCCTCCCTCCCCAGCCTGGAACTATATTGGCAAATTGTCCTACTTTAGAGAGAGTTTTAAACTACCAAGGAAGTGCTTTCCATTAGTCCTGATTGAGCAGAACAAGGTTTAGTGGTAAAATGAAGTTTTGATCACGTTCTGGCTTTTGGCTGAATGAAAATGTCATTGTAATGTTAATTAAGAAAAACAAAAGAAGCTTGTGAAAGGTAAACTTGTCCAAGGGTGTTTTCAGTTAGGTACAGAATACTGCTTTGGAAGTGATTTTCTGTGACAGTCTCAGGTGCCTGTTACGTTTTTAAAAAAGCTTGAAGTACAGGAAAAGAGATGGCTGGCAGACTAGGCAGAGAAATAACAGTAATCTTTTATCTTTTTCAGGTGAAAAATTGGAGGAGTTTCTTCACTCACTGAACAGTAGTAAACCTCTGTATTTGGGACCGACTGGTCTGGGTAATATTGAAGAACTCGGAAAACTTGGGCTGGAGCCTGGAGAGAATTTCTGCATGGGAGGGCCGGGAATGATCTTCAGCCGGGAGGTTCTCAGGAGGATGGTGCCACATATTGGTGAATGCCTTGGAGAAATGTACACCACTCATGAGGACGTGGAGGTGGGCAGGTGTGTCCGAAGGTTTGGAGGAACTCAGTGTGTTTGGTCATATGAGGTGAGTGACAGTGTAAATTGCAATGTGCTGTTTGTTTACAGAGTTTTATGTCTTGCAATGTAAGTAACTGTATCTGCAACCTCTTTCCACCGTAATTATGTTTTAATGCATGCATCAGAATGTAAACTGCAGACTGTAAGGAAAAAAGAGAGGAAAACGTTCACGGCATGTTGCTGCAAGCATAGTCATTTCTACTTGTCTTTCAATTTTCGTTGTTGACAATTACTGCAGCCACGTTGTAAGTATTGCTATGCTATAAGTTGCTAGAGCTTCACCTTGGGCATTTCTACACATAATGCTTGCTTGGACAGGATGCTGCTGTATTTGACGT